>NC_051408.1:6678691-6679210 GCF_015228065.2 Penaeus monodon | reverse complement strand
GCTGTACCTTCGAGTGCCATACCGATTGCCTCTTATTACTCCTTCCTCCGCGGGACCATATAACCGTACTTGATCGGCAGGTGAGCGTCGGGCGGGAGGGCAAGCTGAGCCCTGGGGCGCAGGGGAGGGGCAGGGGGCACTCGCGTCGAGGTCCAGATAACGATCTTAGAAGTTGTAGTCTCGGCGGAGGAGGTACTGGCCAGGCGACGCCGAGGTCACCTCCGCTCTCGCGCACCTACTTCCCCGCTCGGCCCACGCCCGCGTCGAGGGCCGGGGCGGGAGCAAGCATTCTGCAAGCTGGCCTCATCCTAGTTTCTCTCGTTCTTTACCCTCGGTCTTAGCTGGTGTTTTTTTCCCTTAAGAACGACTTCCTCTTACGATTAAATCCTATCACAACCCCAATGTACACAGGAGGGTCAAGGCTGTTGTCCACAGAGCCGCGAAAGGACGCTGTCCAAAACCTAAGCCTAACACCGTCAAAACGGGGTCTCGGAAGGGATTTCTAGATCAGGTGCAGCA
>NC_051408.1:6678474-6678586 GCF_015228065.2 Penaeus monodon | reverse complement strand
GCCCTATCCTTGGCAGGAACGAGTAGCGGCAGGACTGGCTCACTGGTCGCTGCTTGCTTTCATCAGTAATCAGGTCAAACGGTGGCCAGTCCGCCCGGCCAAGGAGGGGACC
>NC_051408.1:6678100-6678431 GCF_015228065.2 Penaeus monodon | reverse complement strand
ACCAGGGGCCGCAGAGAGAGCAGGAAGGGGACCAGGGGAGGGGACCAGAGAGCAGGGAGAGTACCAGGGGAGGGGACCAGGGCTTAGGGAGGTACTATCGGCCAGCCCTTCCCTGTCGTGTATACCTTCGCTGACCAGACAACACCTCTCGCCATAAACAAAGCCCGATCGACCGCGACGGGAGGAGAGGACGGGGATCCCACCGGAACTAATTGGATAATATCAACTTCATATCAGATTTGTTCGATTCCAATCATTAATGCTCGTAAAGATGCCGATAATTCGGTGGGGTAGTTTGGAAGGACGGGAGGAAAGAGTGGGATGGAACGGG
>NC_051408.1:6677846-6678030 GCF_015228065.2 Penaeus monodon | reverse complement strand
GAAAGGAGAAGGGGAACCATAAGAAAATTCAATTCCTTCCCTTCTTTGACCTGCTTTGTGCCCGACGCGACACCTCATCGAGGCTCGGAGATTTCAAGCTCCTTGGCAGACGCCGCTAAGCCCTCCGTCTCCAGAAGGTGGACTGCTGCTGCTGCTTCTCGGACTTAAACATTACCATATGTCA
>NC_051408.1:6677487-6677759 GCF_015228065.2 Penaeus monodon | reverse complement strand
GCCACAGCACAGCTAGAGGTGTTGCTGCAGTTAAGGATGCCAGAAGGTAGAATGCCCTCTCAAACCTATTTAATCCCTCTTGGTAATACGTGTGTTATTGACCCAATTTCGCTTCGTAACGAGTATGTGAGGAAACGCTCACAAGACCGACACGAAATAAACAAAAAATGGGAAAAAAAATCATGGTTCACACATATCTCTCGACCGAGTCACCCAAGAGTGGCCACACTGCACTAAATCAACACTCTACTGATGCGACACTGTACTCTTCA
>NC_051408.1:6677338-6677409 GCF_015228065.2 Penaeus monodon | reverse complement strand
CCTCTGCCATAATTAGCGAGGTCCGACACCCAGCTCGCCACATGCCCCGCTCAAGCATCCTGGTGTGAATC
>NC_051408.1:6676950-6677018 GCF_015228065.2 Penaeus monodon | reverse complement strand
ATAACTACAACTGTAGCATGACCGAACGACTCCATGCTCCCAGTGGAATAAAAGACCAAATAGCTCCT
>NC_051408.1:6676613-6676888 GCF_015228065.2 Penaeus monodon | reverse complement strand
GCTCAAACTCCGGAGCTTAAAACTTTCTTTGTTGTCAATCCTCCAAAAGTGAAAGCTGATCTAGCCCCGACTGTTTCAGATCGCGAGGCCACAGTTTCGCACACTCACTGAGCCCCGGCGCGCGCTCTTCCACACTTTCGGACGCAGCCACCATCCACTACTTCTGTGGCCTTTACACACCTTCGAAATATCCGGACGCTCTTCTCTTTCTCTGAACAAACACACGAACGAAAGTCTGAAGTGAACCCTAGATATTCCGCCTCCGCGAGTTCGGC
>NC_051408.1:6675667-6676586 GCF_015228065.2 Penaeus monodon | reverse complement strand
TTAAAAAGTCATCTGCAGCAACACGAACACCCCCGCTGTTGTGAGATGAGGCTGGAGTTACAAACGCGGTGTCCGATTACGTGCGTTTGAGTCAACGGCTTGGGTTTGGGTTTCGTACAACGCCACTGTTTTTTCCCCCCTCTCATCATATTTACTATTTTTTTTTCGTTGCTATTCATTCTCCTTTTGAGATTTCGAGGAATGGATTACAACAGATGAGCTCCATTCATACACTGCACAACACCCCAGCGCGGCAGCAATTTAAATTATCATACTGAACACTCTCCTTGCAAGGCTGCACAGCTCAATGGCAGATAACGTTCACAGAGCCCAGAGGGTTGATGTGCAAACGTACGGACGTAGCGTGTGCATCTCTCCCGCGCGTTCTAGTACGTACGTTTCGCCGTCCGTGCTAATTGCTGAGAAAGAAGTAATTTATCATGAACGAAATGCTGGTAAATAATCCATTTCTTGTCCAAAATGATGTTAAATAAACCACGTCTCACACAATAAAAAAAAATAGACAAATATAACGATTTACCGCACACAATCATCATTCCTATATGCAAATTAATCTACCTCTCCACATACGTTAATTATCCAACGTAGGCAACCTTACCGAAGTCACCACCAAAGCCTAATGACCTAGAGACGTCGCCGTCTATAATTAGCGAGGTAATGACGTAATTAATAACACGGGTGAGCTAAGTGCAGGAATAATGGTGATAATGAGAGGGATCTCCCCCCCCCCCAACTCCTCCAGCCTATCCCCTATAACTCCCCTCCCCCTCCCCCCACCACTCTCACATGCTTATTCCTCCCTATCCCCTATCTCCCCCCCTACCCCCCATTACCCCTTCCCCCTACTCCCTCCCACCTACCTACCTTTACATATACAGTATACGCACACAAAGATAGG
>NC_051408.1:6675415-6675556 GCF_015228065.2 Penaeus monodon | reverse complement strand
AATCCCATTACAACGCACCGATTCGAACACCCTTACATCTCCTGCACCCCCCCCCCACTCCCCCCCTCGACAGACATCCTGCGATTAAAACACGAAGGTGCAATGATTCGATTCAAGGAAGGAGAAACAGCTTGGGTCGTG
>NC_051408.1:6674966-6675198 GCF_015228065.2 Penaeus monodon | reverse complement strand
AAAATGAAAAGAGATAAAGAAAAAGAAATGAGAAAGAGAAAAAGAGAGGAAGGGAGACGGGCAGCATCACAGTCGATCGGAGCAACAGTATTCACGAATGATTACAACTAATTGTTATCAATTAGAGCCAAGATAATGCGAACCTGAAGACATAATCACCTAATTATCATCAATTTCGGAAATGACGAAGGAAATTGACCACGTGCGCCTCTACACAAAGGGATGTATGGTA
>NC_051408.1:6674558-6674928 GCF_015228065.2 Penaeus monodon | reverse complement strand
GGAAGAGAAGATAAAAGATGATAATTTTCTTGACAGTTACCCTTACGAAAAATTCGGCAGCCAAGAAAAAAAAAACCGCAAATTAACGAATGAAAATGAGAGGAGAAATGAAAGGAAAATACATACTAGAAAAAAAAAACAAAGTCTGAAGTGAAGAGGAGCAAGAAAAAAGAAAAAAAAAATCGAAAAAACAAACAAGGACACATTTAACAAAAAAGGTATTAAAGAAAAACAGAAAAAAAGAAAAGAAACAACTTAAAAAGAAAAAAGATAGCAGACAAAGAAAAAAATTGTTTACATAGTCGACAGCCCATGTTCGCCGCTTCTGCCTCCGTCGCAAAGTAAGGCTCACGACACAAGCGTCTCTTTC
>NC_051408.1:6674145-6674319 GCF_015228065.2 Penaeus monodon | reverse complement strand
GATGTTGGTATAAATGCGATTGTCGGCGAGGGTACTAGCACCAAGTTCTAGAACCTCCATACACAACGAAAAAGAACATAAAAACGAAAATAATTTTCCGACGAAGTTCATCCAGGGTTGCCAATCCCCCTCGAGAACAAACGCCCACGAACTAACACCATCTGTTGCCACCTT
>NC_051408.1:6673895-6674107 GCF_015228065.2 Penaeus monodon | reverse complement strand
CGAAAATTGAAAACAATAAACAAATATCCAAAGCTAAAACTCAAACCAGGCAATTAGCCACGAGATATACTAACTGCCCAAGATAAGCGGTTGTCAACCATGTAGGCAACGACCATCCACATGCTAAATACGGGCTGTGTCGCCACGCCACCTGGCCGCCAACCTTGTAACTACTGCCGAGGGTAATGATTCCATTAGACTTGGCCCTGTGA
>NC_051408.1:6673579-6673723 GCF_015228065.2 Penaeus monodon | reverse complement strand
TCTATTTCATGAATACATTATCGAGGCATAAAAAGTACTGTCTGTATTAAGATCCCATTGTTTATCTGATTCCGTTAAGGGAAATAATGGGGGGGGGGGGAGTCCAAAACACAAAAGAAATGGTTAATAATATACAAATAAAGT
>NC_051408.1:6673401-6673537 GCF_015228065.2 Penaeus monodon | reverse complement strand
TTGAAATTACAAAACTCAAAGATGATCAATCCCCTCAAAACTTAATCGGTTTGAAATCCACGTCAAGTATTTATAATCCACATATTAATCCACACGATGTCTTCACGGACGCGGTGGAGGAGTAGGGAGGATGGAC
>NC_051408.1:6673290-6673378 GCF_015228065.2 Penaeus monodon | reverse complement strand
TCGCCAGACAATGGTGGGAACTTGGCGTTTTACTTTCAGCAATGATCATTTTTCTTCCATGAATCAGCGCGGGTTCCACGCCTCGGGA
>NC_051408.1:6672873-6673026 GCF_015228065.2 Penaeus monodon | reverse complement strand
CATCCGACAGCATCACCACCACCAACGCGTAACCCATACTGCTGGGCCTCACACCGCCAAGGATCTCCCGAAGGTCGACCCTGCGGCAGCCCAAGGTCCGAGGTCGACCCGCAGTCGCGGAGCCTCTCGAGTCTTGTTACCGCCCTCTACTTC
>NC_051408.1:6672448-6672808 GCF_015228065.2 Penaeus monodon | reverse complement strand
ACCGACATCTTACAGTCCGTCTTCGACACGGTGCGCGACGTAACGAGTGAAGAAAAGGCGGGATTTGGAGAAGACAAGGACGGCCTTTTCCCCTCCCTCGGGTGAACCAAGACGAAACGGCAAGGAGCAAAGGAAGAAGGCAAGAGGAGCTCCTTCGTCACCGTCGCCGCCTCCGCACGAAAGGGACCGAGCGAAATAACGAGCGTCCTGCGCCCATGATTGTGACATTTGATCCAAGGGTCGACCGCCCAAGACCACCCACGCCCGCCCCTCGCAAGGTTATCTTGTTCCCCAGGTAGCCTGCGCCTCACTTAAACGGGGATGGGGGGGGGGGAGGTCCGGGTACGGGTTAGGGGACGC
>NC_051408.1:6671476-6672260 GCF_015228065.2 Penaeus monodon | reverse complement strand
CCTGCCAAAACGGCGTCAAAGCTACACGTGTGAACCTACTGAGCACAACTACTCAATTAGATCTGCGGTGACCTTCAGCTCCCGAAAAAAATGTACACTGCAAGCGCTCTACCTGTGCAACTCTGCAACTTTTATTACCTTGGTGAGGGTGGCAGGGTGGATCACGCGCGCACAGAGTCGGTTCAACACGCACAGCCGCATCTCTCGCTCTTGCTAACATTTACATACGTGGCGTAAAATCCGCGCGTTTGACTTCACTCGTGAGGGAGGAGGAGAAGGGAGGAGAGGCGGGGAGAGATGGAGAAAGGGGAGAGCGGGAGAGATGGGAAAGGGAGAGGGGGGAGAGATGGAGAAAAGGGGAGAGGCGGGGAGGGCGGGGAGGGGGATAGAGTGAAAGAAGAAAATATTGAGAAGAAAAGATTGAAAAGAGGAAGAGAGTGATTGAGGCAATGAGGGAAAGAGGAAGAGACTGAAAAGAGTGAATGTGGGGAAAGGAAGAGTGAGAGTGGAAGAGAGAGGGAAAAAGACCTTTCACGCTTTCCTCCTCCGCTCCAGAATGCAACCAGAAAACCCATCTCACAAGAGTCTCCCACGCAAGCGGGCGGGACCGACCATCAATCAATTGCATATATCAATATTGTAACAAACCCTCTTAAGCAACCCACCCATAGCCCCTTCCTCTAACCCTCCCCCCTCTTCTTCTCACTCCCCCCCACACACACATACTCCCTACACACGCGTACACCCACTTTCTCGTTCCTCTCAGGGCCAAACACCGTAACCA
>NC_051408.1:6671053-6671252 GCF_015228065.2 Penaeus monodon | reverse complement strand
CAATTAGAGAAGCCTGATTGACGAAGTTCAAATCCCCCCCCGCCCCCCCTCCCCATATCCACTTCGCTCTCGCAGACGCGTGAGGTTCCGCCGCGTCTTCAGTCACATTTTCGTGCAGTTCGTCCCGTTACCGCCAGGAGGTCAAGGCTGAGAAAGACCTCTTTGTATTCTGGCAGTATTACGCTCATATCAATTCTCC
>NC_051408.1:6670580-6670977 GCF_015228065.2 Penaeus monodon | reverse complement strand
CAGAACCTCTAAAAATTGCGTGCAGACAGGTCACCATACAAATAAAAATGCCTTGTAGATTCCAACGGAGAACGCGCTCTTTAAAAAAAAAAAAACCCGAGTGCATTCACACACAAACAACCACACACCAACGCCCCTCGTAGGCCTAGCGATCACGCCACAGTAGGCCTACCTGTGCGTGTTCTTCCCCTGCAAGAGGAAGTGCTCGCCTTGCCGCCGCCGTTGCCGCCGCCCTACCGGTACAGGTTCGCTCGTAAACAAAGAGATACAATGGCAGCCTTTGTCGCTCTTGCAGTCAAGAGGGTTGAACATTATCCTCCGAACCCCCCCTGCCTTCCTCCTCTGTCAAAATACCTTTCCAACCCTCCTCGTCAACAATGCGAGGATGTCATAAAAG
>NC_051408.1:6669683-6670519 GCF_015228065.2 Penaeus monodon | reverse complement strand
ACGAACACGTGCTATTTAAAAGACCGCGAGGACGTGAAGTAAAGCAGGGAGAGAGGAGGGCAGAGAAACGGCGCAAAAATAACGCGGCCGCGGTATGGCAACACCGTGATTACGCCAGGCAGCCAAGCATAACGTCTGTCGAGGAAATTGTGAAACGCGGAGCAGGAGAATTATGGCTGGCCGCGGAAAGCTTCAAGTGCACCTGCCGCTCGGGAGGGAAGGCACACGCGACAGGCTCCTACGTGCACGGGCGCCTTTGTCCTTACGCTCGTCACGACCGATCTGGCGGCCTGGCTACTGCTGCATCTTGGCTAAGGTATTCTCTTATCAAAAGCTCCAAATCTCTCTGTAACGACTAATACAGCCGAATCTTTACAGGAAACCGCAATTTGTCCCTCCAAGAAAAACACGGCGGTGACGCATAGTGGTAAAAACATAAAATAAATAAAAAACGAGCAGAAAAATTAAACTTATCGAAATTCTAGACATTCGAACGCGTTAAAAGACGCTAATTAATGGAAGAACTTTTTTTTCGCAAACATCTCTCTCTCTCCGCCTTCATTACGGCCGTGGTTTCTCGACCGCCGGCCCAAAAGGTGGTTTACCGACCGAGAGTATTAATGTCTACACTCGCGGAGTTGATGGATACCGCTGAGGGCAGACACTCGGAACTTGGAAGGAAAAATAGCTACAATGGCTGACGTGCTCAACTTTAATTCCATTTCGAACTTTTGTATTACATAAAATCGGGCATTCACACATTGCCCCTCTATTTCGCATTACGTCACTCGTTTGTAACCAAAGAGGTGATATGGCTGAAGCAAGCGGGGAAACGA
>NC_051408.1:6668534-6669354 GCF_015228065.2 Penaeus monodon | reverse complement strand
GAGAAAATTTCACTTTCACACGAGAACCACAAGTTGAGTGAATAAAGAGGTGAAACCATGCGTCCTTTCCCGCGGACAATACTAGACGGAGGTTATGTGATAAAATTGCTCCACGTCGCTCGTCTAATAAAAAAAGATCTACATGCTTTCAAAAGATGGATGCGGGTTTGTACATTACTCGATTTCACCACAAAAATAACCGGGGCATTTTGTAGTAAAGCGACATACCGGAATGATATCGGCAAATCACTGACCGACTTACCTTTGCACAACGTCCGAGTGTAGACATAGTCAATGATCCAAATGGAAAGGAAAAAGGGTGACAAGACGGGAGAGGGAGGGCGGTTTGCCATACAAGGGCATAGTTAGCTTACTTCGAAAACGATGTGCTCAAATGCTCAATAATCATAGAGAAAAGCTGGCCATAGACTGCTGCCAAAACCCTTCCAACTAATGATAACTAAAATGCTCTTGATGTTGAGAACGGCTTACCTTCAACAACGCTAAAACGCCTGCGCTTATTTGCGCATAAGCATGACTGGGCAACACTTTATTAGGACGAGTGCTGGTTCTCCAAGTCTTTATTTCTAACATCACAACTTGAAAACTAATCAATCTCTTTAAAAATGGAAAAAGAAAAGGTCTAACAAAAAGTACATCAGTTTGCACGAAAAAAAGTGAACTTGCAAGAAACCAAACAATTCCTCACGCCATTAGCTTAACGAGCATTTAACCCCCTTCCCCCCCTTCTCTTCCTCCGTTTCGCCCTCCCACTCCCTACCCCTACCCCCTTCTAAACGCACTAATTCTTAAGAAATTG
>NC_051408.1:6666960-6668457 GCF_015228065.2 Penaeus monodon | reverse complement strand
TCAAAAACTCTGCATATTCATAAACCTACCTCGTGGTACACACACACCAGATGGCTCGCTTTGGGGGATGAAGATGTTATGCCACCTTCGCCACTACCTGTTAGAGCCCGTAATGGTGGCAGTCGGACTGTTGTAGGATAGGGGGTGAAGGCGGGGGGACAGGGAGAGGGAGGACAGCTAGACGTGGAGGTGGGTGGGGACCAGGGAGGGGGCGATGGGGAGAGGAGGGGCACGAAGGAGCTGGGGTGGGTGGGGGTGGGGGGGCACTGGAATGTATCTTTGGGGTGATCAAACTTGGTGCTCGTGTTATGAATACGGGAATACATACACATTTCTTTCGGCTAAATAAAGCTGTGACAGATGTTTCACTCTCTAATTCTTAGAGCACTTCATACTCAGTTTCCATAATTCACTGGTTAACAAACAACAAAAGGTTAAAATTACGGGCATTTAAAAACACCCCGGCTGTATCAGCGTCCATACGCGGTCTCTATACCAAAGCAAAATCAGGTGTTTCGAGTATTCTTAAATTCGTTATGTGCGATTGAAGCCCGTCCTGTCAAAGCGATGAGGCGATTTCAAGGTAAATTTGCATATAAACCCGATCATTTACTCTTAGAAACTGTTACCATCCAGGCGCCGTAACATACCTTTCCTTCCTGTATCCTCGGCACTTTTTTTTTCTTTCTTCCTGTTCTAATCCGCTGGATATCACTTTATCCAAGAATGAAAATAAATACCAAAACCGGGGGAGGAGAAAATCCTTTTAAAAAGACCCCCGAATTCACATGTTCACCTCCGCACACAAACACTACAACACCAACTACAATAGCTACAATAGCTACAATACCGTCCCCTGATCCCACGAGGCAACCTTGTCCCAAGACGTAAACTTGTGGGGGATTGGTCCATTTAACACTGGCTTGGGTCCACGTGTTTTCGTCAATTATCGTGATGGTTACCGCTCAGCAGGGTAATTGGCCACACGATACGCGGGCGACTGAAACAAAATGGGAAGCGAGCCATCCATAATGGGACGTCCCAGCGGGGGCAAGTCGGTGGTGATGGTTAGAGTTGCCGAAACGCCTACTTTTGATGGTTTATTTGTCGACGTGCGAGCGTATCCTGTTCATGTTCGTAGGGTTTTTATAGGATTTCTGTTTCTATTACGCCTTGTTTAAACACTCGCCATGGATAAGAAGAACCCCAGAACCCCGCGGGTAATAAAGGTGACAATAGGCAAATACAACCTTAACTGTGGTTGACTTGGAAAGGGTACTGGGGTCCACGGGTATAATAATTAGACTATCTGATTATCTAATATCTCATATCTCCTGAGTGTCAGATCGCCCGAAAAAAAACCTCGAGGGACACGCGAGCGAATCAGATCGAGGCGTAAACAATACACAATCGGCCCTTGCACCAAACCCTCAAACAAACGCCCGATAATCTTGATCTGGAGAGATGTGACACTTGGCGAAAGACAAGGAGGATACA
>NC_051408.1:6666669-6666899 GCF_015228065.2 Penaeus monodon | reverse complement strand
GAGCGCTACACACCATTGCCACAATTAACTTAATTCGACCATTTCGTCTAAAACGACATGGGTTGACAAATGCGATATGTGTGTGCCTCGGGAAGGAGGAAGAGGAATTTGCAAGGGGAGAGATCTCGCGCGCTCGCCTCCGAGAACAAAACCGAGGGAGAAGGAGGATCCGACGGCTGTAAAAATGTGTGTACACGCGAAAGAATGCTGTTACAGGCTACACACACCAT
>NC_051408.1:6666396-6666572 GCF_015228065.2 Penaeus monodon | reverse complement strand
GGGAACTAGGAGTGGCGGAGACCTCGTAGAACCAGGGCACGTCGACCACACTGAAAACCAAAATAAAATGCGTATCGATAAAGATTAAAAGCGAGGGCGAGGGAGGGGAAGTGGTGATAAGGGGAGGGGGGGGAGGAGCTGGTTTTCAAGACGTTTTGATCGGGTAATTAATTCAA
>NC_051408.1:6665939-6666358 GCF_015228065.2 Penaeus monodon | reverse complement strand
TCGAGCTTGTCAACTGTATCGATTCTTGTTATGCCTACGTTACGCTGTTTTAAAATCATGACCATTTTTTAATTCAATGGGAGGGACAATATCATCAATGCTATTGGCTAAGTCTTATCAATAGAGAAGTATCTATTAACTAAAGACTATAGACTACGATTAATGTCACATCCGCATGCATCAGACTATGTCAGGCCAAGACTATCGTTAAAAAAATAAACTTAAATAAACATAAAAACAACAACGTGCTCAGGTTAGTGTGTGTGTATATATGGACAATGTTTCTGAACGCGCCACCCACCACCACCACCGGTGTGAAAAACTTCAAAGAGTGAGGTCAGGCCAAAATGGCGTTCATTAACAGCAAATCCGAGGTAGTGAAAACTTTAGCCTACGCGCCGACGACAAATAAATCTAAT
>NC_051408.1:6665636-6665916 GCF_015228065.2 Penaeus monodon | reverse complement strand
TGCTCGAATTTCCGTGTGACTTTCGCTTCTTCTTTCGGTTTTGTTTGACCGGTTTCTGATGATATTGTCGTTTTCTTGTTACCTTTTTCATTGTTTATTTGTGCATGGTGAAGTTTGCGCGTTTGTGGATTAAGAGGGAAACGAGTTGTGCGCGAAAAGAATGAGATATGAGGGATTTCCCAGTTATTTTTCCCATTCCCCGAGAATTTAATAGGATACAAGGTAAGAGGGGGGGGAGAAAGGACATCGAAAGAACGGCAAGACAAGACACCGAGATTCT
>NC_051408.1:6663632-6665410 GCF_015228065.2 Penaeus monodon | reverse complement strand
AGTAAAGGGTCGGCAGCGGCCACCCACAAGCTCGCCCTGATGTTGACACATCTAAGGTACACATATTTATCGGCTAATTTAGCGAACATGTGAGCTGTGCGGGGCTTAAGTGGACGTGTCGTGGGGCCGACGCAGGCACGGTCGATGGCGATTCGAGAGAGAAACCAGTCGAAGGCTTTGATATAAACGACACAGGTAGAAAAATTAATGAAGAGCGGTGTGTAACAGTGCGGAGAGCAGGTAGGGGCGTTGCGTGCAGACGTCTCACTCCCCGCGAGAATGCCGGCCATATCTTTTACGATAACATTAATACGCCCTTAATCGCGTTCCCTCGCCCGCTGAAACACACGGGACTCGCGCCGAACACGATTCGACACTCCGAAGCAACAAATAAAGCGGCGATAAGGCAAAAGCACTTGGCGCTGCCGCGACGCACAATTAAATCCCCGGCGAGAGACGACCCGCGCGCTGCTACCTGAGCGACCGGACCGGAGAGGTCGCTCTACCTGGCGGCTCACCCTCACACGCACACACCTTGCCGTGGCTGTCTTTACGCGCGCACATTTCCATGGAAAATCCCGTAATGGTAATTCCGTCACAGTGAAAACCTCGCTGTTGGAATGAGGTTTGATTTTTAACCGCGGGATGTTATCTTTTTTTTCTCTCTCGGTCGATTGGTTCTCGGGTCGAGAGAAAGGGGTGAAGCCTCCTCCCGGTCCTCCCCTAGAATCCGGGGGAGCGTGTTGGGCGCCCAGCATGATCGCTACTTCGATTCCGCCTTCGTTGAGATCACTACGCACTCGACACGGCAGGGCTTGGGCGGAAGAAGTGTCCACGCCGTGTGGCTCTCGAGCGTGTAATATGCTGCGGGATCCAAAGGGAGAAAGACCGCCGACGCTGAGCATGTTCTCGAGACGCACTCTGCATACGCGGTGATAACAATCGTAAGCTCAGGGGAGGACAAAAATCTCATTACCACATAAAAAGACCCGCGCTGCTGATTCACAAATATGCAAATGCTCCTCTCCCTTCCCATGAGTCAAAGAGTGACGTCAGGAAATACTTTATGAAAGCTTTACACTTGTTTTTTTCGAAAATGTTTTCCTCTTGCGAATTGCTCATATAACCCAGCGTTGCCAGCGGTTAAAAGTCAAGCTGCCGCTGCTACTAGCGACCGTGATTAATTGAAGCCTTGGCAACGCGCCCAGAAATCCGAGTGCCGTTCTTATCGTCACTTATGAGATAACAAGTCTTTCAGTTCTCACCTGCTTGAGATTGTGTATCTGCTCGCTGTTGACTCGCTGCCTCCCCAGCGCCCACAACAAAAGGAGAGGCGCGTGTGGAAATGAGCAGGAAGCTGTCCCCAACATGTCGAAAAATGTATATTGTGGGTACATTATGCGAGCCGCTTCCCTCCTCCCTTTCAACCCCGCCGTTTGTTTTGTTAAGCTTCTCTTTTCATAGCGAGAGGAACTTCAAAACAACACCAACACAAAAAAACACATATTCTCCCCTCTCTATCTGAACACGCAAACATGACAACAAACAAATATTGTTTTGATTTAACAACATTTTGATAAACAGCCACGCACAACCGCTGTGGTGACCTACTAACTAGGCGACAAAACCATGTTCTTGTTATCTTGTTATGTTAACACTGCGGTGCATTTGTATCAAAATATCTGTAATAAAGCTACACATGTAATGGATACCATATTCTTTTATACATGTTCTCGGAGTAGAGTAATTTGTTAACATATATGTATATATGCAGACAT
>NC_051408.1:6662811-6663545 GCF_015228065.2 Penaeus monodon | reverse complement strand
CCCCTCTCTGTATAGAGAAGTGAAAGGATATAAACATGCGATTACCCATACCCGTAACGTATCTAGCCTTGTAACTGAGAGAGAGGGATGACGAAAACGTTTTCAAGCGTGTGAAGTTATGCTATTCGCAATGTGCCCTTTACAGAAAAACGTTTGTGAATGCCTTTGATAACTTTAAAAGGTCAGGCATGTTCGTCACACAACACGCGTACGACATAGGTATAATAACGTCATCCATCAAGGTTTACGTAAGTTCACCTTTAAAAGAAAACGAAATCGCTTTAAAGGTATCCAAAACAGACACACAGTTATACGAACAAATGCACCAATCCGATAACCCAACGATAAGAGAAATAAAAAAAAAGCGAAGAAGCCTCTTACAAAACCCTATCCCGGGAAACATATAACCCTCCCTTTTGGTTCTGACATTTAACATCATCACGGGCAGCGGAAACGAAAAAAAAAAGAGGAAAAGTGCGCTACGGAGAGAGACATCAAGCGAGCCCCTTCCTGTGTTGCGCGCTTGTGGTAGCTGCAAGGGCCGGAAACGTAGCCCTTCTACTGGTGTTATCATTCCTGTGAGTGTTAAGAAATTTCGGTGTGCTTCAGCGTTATAAATAGGGGGCGACTTGGAGGGGGAGACTGAAGACGTTCTGAATTTTTTTTGTCTAACGTAAAGGTGTTTTTGACAATGCGTCGAGTACTTACCTGGAGCAATGTGTGTGTACGTCAGT
>NC_051408.1:6662110-6662735 GCF_015228065.2 Penaeus monodon | reverse complement strand
ATACGATCAAAAATATATTATTTTCCCAGTAATTCACACCGGCAAGAACACCATCGCTGCTGTACCTCCACAAAACCCAGTCTGTTACCCAGAGGTGTTACAGCAGGTCTGACCTTTAACTACCCAACACACTCTCTTAGGCCTAATGAAACCCATGCAGCCACCACACGGAGTATCAGATTGGGGAAGCGAGACACCCCGAATCGCTTCTCTTGTTATATGGTCTTGTGACACGTGAAATGGACGCTAGGAATGGTTATGAGTATAATAAACAAATTCGTCTTCGCGTTCCTCTATATCTTATGGATTTACTAGACATGTATTCATAAGTGCAGTCGCATGTCCACACGAAACTTGCGAGGCCAAATAAACATTTCCACGCTCGGCGCTGGTATCCCACACCTCGCCGCGTACCCTGAACTATGCAGCCCACATTGTATCGTCCTAATGTTCAAAAGAAACGATCATCATTCAGACGCATTTCTTCCAATAAGCTCTTCATCAAAACACGCACCCTGACTCGACCAATCGTCCTCCCCGAAGCCTTCCCTGTCCCCAACGAGACACGTCATCCTTCAGCGTAGGAGTGAATAGTAACGAATCCTAGCAGGAGCCCAGCCCAGTC
>NC_051408.1:6660659-6662090 GCF_015228065.2 Penaeus monodon | reverse complement strand
AGCACAGGACGACCATCCTCGCCCGTCCTACAGGAACAAAGAGCAGCTTGTGTCTCAGAAGACAGCGGGCTTCTTCCCTCGCAATACTCGCTCTGTTGAACGTCCCCCCTCTCGCCCTCCATCAAACATCTACATCCACTATGTCACGCTCGTCTCATGACTCGTAACACGCTGCAATTTCGCGGAGGGTGTGTGTGAATGTGTTAGTGTGTAAACCGCGGGCTCGGCGAGACGGGATCCGGACCCCTTCATTTTGCTTTCGTCGGACGGCCCTCCCAACAATGCTGACAGGTCCTACAGCTAATGATATATAAGGCGGTGCAGGGCCGGGACAACAGGGACCCCTCGGTATTTATTTTCTAAGCTTTAAGAAAAAGAGAGAGAAGCTTAACGCACCCAAGGGTAGAAAAAATAAATAAATATTCCCCTCTCCTTCCCCCCACAGACACAAAGGCCTTCGTAAGTCATAACACTCTCCCAAGATAAAGCTCGGAATCCTGCGCCCGGGCCCTGCCATAACCCTGCTCTCAACTCTAGCCTATAAGAGTCATAAAGAGCGAGGCGTGACCCATAAAGACTTTGTAAGATACATACACTCGTAAAACACCAGCTTGCCAGTACGGGGAACCTCCGCTCGCTGAAGACGGGGAGAATTATCTGGGAATTTGGTTTCATACGAGAAAAATTCCTTGTTACATTCGAGTAAACTTGCAGGCGGTATGTGCTTGTACAGATATTAACTAACCTGTTTTTTTAATTTTCATAACAAGAAGAGTGGGATTCGCCTATCGTCACACCATGAATGAAAACGTAAAGGATGCCGAACGAGACTACTCATTAATATTTACAAGGCCTCGTATTGATTTAATTACACCCTTACGCAACGGTAATTATCTAAAACCTATTGTCGGGAGGGACTTTTGCAAGAATAAGATAACCCGGAGATAAAACAGCAATACATATACGTCCCCCCGAGGAATATAAATGTCCTGACATTATCTGCAGATATGATAATGGGGCAGATTAATCTACACAGGACAAAATCAACGAGTCAATGCAGTTTTCGGCGGGGATCAACATAAGTTTGGACAGCAGTGCATGTAGCGAATTAGCAAGTGTAATCAACACAGACTTTTACCGCTGATTAATATGCATAACATTAGCGTCGTGGTCACCTGCCGACTGGCTTGGTCTCCTAACCTAAGCGCTGGATGGTTAAGGTCTCCAGAAAGACGAAATATTTATATAAAAATACCCATGATGGGCGGTGGAAGTGTTGGAAGGCTGGTGCAAAAAAACGTTTCTATACGTTCGCATAAATTAACATATTTATCCATCAACTTCGCCAAGCTTTGGCCTAAAGACTCGCACTTCCGAATATGATGTGATAGTACGAAAAAATAAATTGAAAGGAGAATAGGAAAAGATATG
>NC_051408.1:6660199-6660565 GCF_015228065.2 Penaeus monodon | reverse complement strand
ATGTAACACCACGAAAAAGAGAGAAAAGAGAAAAGAGAGAAGGGGAGTGAGAGTGTAAAAAAAGGGTCTGCTCCACCCTCAGAAATTTCTTTGTCTGAGCGAACACTTGTACCCCGAGAAGTCGTACCGCTATTATCACAAGATTTTCTCCTCTCTCCCCCTTTTATTCCCTTCGCGTCCTCCCTCCTTTCTTGACATTCTTTCTTACATTCTCGACGATCACGTGAGAACTGCCACGTGTCTTGGAAGGAGCCAGACCAGCATGCAGAGGCCGAACACTTGTTGAATCAACAGGTGTTACGACCATGCTTGGCGAGGGTGCGTGATGACAGCGCCTAAGAACGCGTCCTCACCACGCAAGAAATG
>NC_051408.1:6659941-6660113 GCF_015228065.2 Penaeus monodon | reverse complement strand
GCGATGTATCCCACTTGCATCTCGCAGTAGAGACGTAAATTGTAGGTGCTAATTGCAACGATCGTTATCAGATAATCTAAGTTACAATCTCGAAACGACCGTTTTTTGATAAGAAATGATGAGAAAGTAGAAGTTAGTTTCCATATCCACCGACTAGAATTTTAGTCGTATT
>NC_051408.1:6659666-6659892 GCF_015228065.2 Penaeus monodon | reverse complement strand
TTCCTTCACTTTGTACAAACTACTTTTTGTGGTGTGGTAGTTGTTGTAGTGCTGTACAGGAGGAAGAAACGAAAGGACCAAATACACGGTTAATCCGGAAATTAATGTAAAAAGGGAGAGAGGACGAGAAGACAAACAAATCATTTACATAAAAAAAAGTGAGGTGAGGGAAGTATCTACAAAGAGAAGAAAAATTCTGAGAGATTAAAAAATATAAAACTTTCGA
>NC_051408.1:6659463-6659649 GCF_015228065.2 Penaeus monodon | reverse complement strand
ACTTACCATGTGCGCAAATTTCCTTGGATGTCCGGTGTGTGAAGAAAATTAATCCGCTGTCCGGAGTTATCCTTACGAAATCCGATCACAACACTGCCATTAAGAATAAGTCCTCGCTATGAGGTTGAAGGAAATACTTTTCGAAATCAATTACTTGTTGATTTTTTTTTTAATTTCCTTCTTTTA
>NC_051408.1:6659314-6659429 GCF_015228065.2 Penaeus monodon | reverse complement strand
CTTCTTTTTTTTGGTAATCGGTGAATTTCTGAAGTTTACTTAGCGCGACGAGAGAGTTATTTCACTTGTTGACTGGATACACAGATAAATACTAAATCTTTGGTTTGCGATGGCT
>NC_051408.1:6658937-6659261 GCF_015228065.2 Penaeus monodon | reverse complement strand
CACCAGATCATAAACAATTAATATTTTGTTTAGAAATTTCACTTTTTTTCTTTCTCTTTTTCAGTGTTGGATACAGAATCACGGGCCGCGGTCGATGGTCACTCTCACTTCACTCCTCGTAGGTCACAAGATGGTCGGATAACAGAAGCTTTGATAAACTCAAAGCCTAGTGAGATATAATAATAAAAGCTCACGGACCAGAGCGCAGCACATCCGTTCGCTTCGCCTGTCGTGACCTAACTGAATCGGGGAAGCGTCTGGGAGTCGGACAGAGTCGGCCTGCGCCCGACTAGATGCGCAGGCGTGTCGAACGTCGCTCGGTTT
>NC_051408.1:6658753-6658900 GCF_015228065.2 Penaeus monodon | reverse complement strand
GAGGGGGAATGGGGGAGGGGGGGAGCGGGGGAGGGAATGGAGGAGGGGGGAGGGAGAGGGAATGGGGGAGGGAATGGAGGAGGGGGGGATCTGGGAGGGACCAGGGGAGGGCAGGGGGAAAAGGGGGTGGGGGGGCGGGTTCTAACA
>NC_051408.1:6658511-6658701 GCF_015228065.2 Penaeus monodon | reverse complement strand
CCACTTCTTTTCTTGCTTTTTTTTTGCGCTATTAGACTTCGACGTGCTGTATTCGCGTTGGGATTGGGATGTTCTGTTATGGAATGGTTTGGGCTTATGTTGGTTATGTCCTTTGAGAGCGTTTTAATGAAGATTTTACTTGTGGATGGGCTGAGGTGCTTCGCCCAAGCCTCAAGCCTGAGAGAGATTT
>NC_051408.1:6658211-6658378 GCF_015228065.2 Penaeus monodon | reverse complement strand
GAGACCAGAAATGCCCCCCTTACACACAGCGCCCCCTTAAAACAAATCAGACGCGATTGGCCGCAATAAAAAAGGTTACTTCGGCTAACCCAGCGCCGACAACGTCAAGCAAGTCACCAGTTCGCGGAAGATAGTTGTCAGGAGTCGCTAGTCAATTTCTCGCCAAA
>NC_051408.1:6657093-6657634 GCF_015228065.2 Penaeus monodon | reverse complement strand
GGTGGAGATTCCAGAATGAAATCGCCGAGGTCTGTGTCTTGCTTGAGCCAGATTGCATAATGGCAACAGCATGCAGTCTGCGATTTTTTTTTCTCTCTCTCTACCTGTGCATTAATCAACCTACCTGTTCAGCGCCTGGACTGGGAGCTTTGTCATTTGCTCAAAATATTCATTCGGATTAATCTCTAAAGTTAAAAAAAAGAGAGAGATGAAATGTTTAAAGATAATGTTGCAAGGTTTCACTTAATGGTGGTTTTCTCTGCGTATCGTTATATCATACTCGTAGGGTTTCTTGCAAATTTCTTCCATGCAATTGATCTAGCTAAAACTCTTTGATGTTATGGAAAATCAGAGATAGAGATACGCGAAAAGAGGAGATATAGAGGCAAAGACAATAATTTGATAAAAAAAGGGAAATATCGTCATTTTCTTGCATTCTCTTTCTCTTTCTCTTCGTTCCTATTTCCCCGCTTTTCGTTACAATGACCGCCTAATCGGACACTGTGGGGGTAACAAGTGTCCGCATTATCGCGTTTTTCTT
>NC_051408.1:6656271-6657048 GCF_015228065.2 Penaeus monodon | reverse complement strand
CCCATTCTCCCACACCCATCTACTCACCCCATCTATCGTCAGTCCACCAACCTCCCTCACTCCCCCAATAACATCTATCCTCCCCCCCCCACCCCATCCCCTTTGCCGCAACCCCCTTCGCTCTGCCCCCTACTTCTTCCCCAATCCCACCCCCTCACTACACCTACCTCTACTACAACCCCCTACTCTCAACCTCACAACCTCCCATCCCATTACCCCTACTCTCACCCCTAACCCACAACCCACTACTCTCACCCCCACATAACCCCCTTCCACAACCCCCACCCCGTACCCACAATCCCCTACTCTCGACCTCACAACCCCCCCCCCCCCAATATTCCCTACTCTCACCCCCCACCCACAACCGCCTATTCTCAACCCCACACTCCTCCACAACTCCCAACCTGAACCCCCTTGCACAACCCCCACAACCAACAAACCCCTTCCACAACCCCCCACAATTCCACAACCCCCACCCTAACCCCCTTCCACAACCCCCACAATCCAACAAATCCCACTCTCACCCTCACCCACAACCTCCTATTCTCAACCCCACAACCCCTACCCTAACTCCCTTCCACAAACCCCCACAACCCCCACAACCCCCAGCCTAACCCCCACAACCCCCAGCCTAACCCCCACAACCCCCCCACCAACTAAGTCCCCCCCAAGAGCCGAAGTGACCAACCCCATCAGTCGCCAAGCAGTACAGGGCGACTCAAGACCTCGCTATAACCTGCTTGTGTGCGCTCCAGACTCTTTCCCCGAGGCTATATT
>NC_051408.1:6655205-6655422 GCF_015228065.2 Penaeus monodon | reverse complement strand
AAAAGACTGAAAGAGAGAAAAAAAAGACTTAGAAGAATCTCACACACGTAGAGGAAACCAGTTAATTATACTCACCTCTAGCTCCTTAATTAACACCTGCTGGAATGCGCAGCTAATGACACTTAGGTATAGCAAAGAGAGCTTATTCGAAGTGTGGGAAATATATGATAAGAAAGACTAATGTTAAGGACGAAAGAGATACGACAGAGATAAGGCG
>NC_051408.1:6654830-6655150 GCF_015228065.2 Penaeus monodon | reverse complement strand
TTATCTATCGCAGAACGATAAGAAGAATATGAATTTTACGGTAAATATATTCATTAGGCGATGTTCCGACAACAAAATAAAACTAAACAGAAATGGCAGAACAAACACTTAACTGATTCCCCGAAGGAGCAATAAATCACACACAAAAAAAATATATATACCAAAGACGAAGGAAATATTTGTAAATATCTAACCATCAGAGTAGAAGGGAAAAAATAACAAAAAATAAAAGAGAAAGGGCGATGCGCATCTTTGGAATTTCCTTCTTTAAAAAAATGGCGGGGAAATGTTTGCCGGCCAGAGGTGACCACACGCACGTT
>NC_051408.1:6654212-6654317 GCF_015228065.2 Penaeus monodon | reverse complement strand
TAAAGGAGGGGAATATAAATCCATAAGAAAGAACGCGATAGAGAGGTAGATAAAGATATATTGACCAGATGGATCAACGAAGACATCGACAAAGGGTCTTGAGGA
>NC_051408.1:6653449-6653714 GCF_015228065.2 Penaeus monodon | reverse complement strand
TGTATTTGGCAATAAGAATTATACTAATTTTTTTTTTTATTAAATTGCATTTGATGATAAAAAGAGCATAATGATAAAAAAAATAATCATGGCTATGCTATGTCCATAATCATTAATTATTTTTTCTTCATCAATCATCCCTAATTTAACATCTTTTTCTTATAATTAAGGGTTTTTTTTGTATAATGTAATTATTGCCTGCTTTCTAGCCATTTTTCTCTGTTCGTTCACATCCTCTCTCTCGTTAAAATAACTATTAATAATA
>NC_051408.1:6652978-6653239 GCF_015228065.2 Penaeus monodon | reverse complement strand
ACGTGCGTGCCCACTAGTCGCCCACGTGTGCAATCCTGCTTGGTCAGGTTCCATCTTGTCTGGCAGGTGTTTCGGGGGGGAGGGGGGGGGTGAAGGAGGTGATTTGGGGGGGGGGGGTCAAGGGGGGTTAGGGGGAAGGGGGGGTAAAGACCTCTGATTGGCTGCCCTTGGTCGCGGGGGGGATGGGGGAAAGAGGGAGTGTGGGGGGTGAGTGAGGGGGAGAGGGAGGAGGAGGGGGAGGGGATCTCGGGTGAATAGTGG
>NC_051408.1:6652541-6652625 GCF_015228065.2 Penaeus monodon | reverse complement strand
GGCAATAATAAACACAGTATTTTACAAAATAAAAAATAACGTATTAAAAGGGAGATATCAACAAATAGGTGTAATAATCCAAAG
>NC_051408.1:6652116-6652456 GCF_015228065.2 Penaeus monodon | reverse complement strand
GTGTAATAATCCAGAGGTCAGAAAACATCAATAAACATTATTAGGAAAATTAACCTCAAGTTGACTATTGTCTCGGGAACGAGGGAATGAGGGAGGGGGGAGGGGGGGGTGTAAGGAAAGGGAAAAGGGAAAGGGGGGGGTGAGGAAGGAGGAGGGAGGGACTTGAGAGGGGAAAGAGAGGAAGGAGGGAAGGACAGGAAAGGAATGGAAGAGAAAGGAAAAATCGATAAAGAGAGTGGATAGAGAACGAAGGAAAAGAGAAGGCGTGTAAGAGGGATGAAGGAAGGGGAGAGAAGGGAAGAAAGCGAATAATAAGTAGAGAGGAGAAGAGGAAGGGAAC
>NC_051408.1:6651778-6651981 GCF_015228065.2 Penaeus monodon | reverse complement strand
GAGGGGGGGGGGAGAAATGTCAGGTACGGACTGTAATGCTATTTTTTTATATATGGATTAATTTCTCTGAAGACATAATGAATGCTTAATGAGATTCCTCGTGATGCTTATATTACATTTAATACCCATACCACTCTGTCTCACACACACACATTATTATGTATACATGTGCTGTCTGTCTACCTACCACCTACGTATCTCAT
>NC_051408.1:6651277-6651375 GCF_015228065.2 Penaeus monodon | reverse complement strand
ATGGCACCCCCATCAACAGGCTCAGACACGCAAGAAAGTGTTGCCATCTTATAGGGGATAGGTTTATACCTAACTGATGATTTTTAAAAAAAGAGAAA
>NC_051408.1:6650781-6651226 GCF_015228065.2 Penaeus monodon | reverse complement strand
TCTTGGTGTTCTAATCTTGGTGCTTAATTGTGTTTTTTTCGGATTTTTATTTAATTTTCGTCTCATCTCTTCTATTCTCCTTCGTTCCACTTACATTTCTTATGTTATCTCTTCCTTTCCATTGGTTTATTCATTTACCCTCTTCTAATATTTCTTCATAACTCCCTCATTTTGTTTTATTTTCACTTTCCTCCTCTTCCCCCTTCCACCTTTTCCTCCTGTTATCACATTCCGCCATCTCCCATTTTTGACCTATGAGTTGCCACATAGCCAGACAGATTGTATCATGTTGCATTCCTTTGCTCTATGTTGCATGGTGCGCGGTGGTCATTTTTCCTTTTTTTGAGAGGGGGGGGAGGGGTTGTGCATTTCCTTTTGATAATTTCCAAAGTCTGGGTTGACTGGACAGTGGGTAATATAAGGGAGAAATGTGAAGGGTTTAAAA
>NC_051408.1:6650583-6650753 GCF_015228065.2 Penaeus monodon | reverse complement strand
ATGACTTTATATTGCATGTATTGTAGTTTTAATTTTTTTTCTCTATCTTTAAATTTTTGGAATTTTTTTTTTTAAGTTTTAGGTCAATAGATTTATCTAATGTTAAAATCTTTTTTTATTATAGTTTCCCCTCGCAGGGGTGATTATTTTTATTTTTTCCAGAATAAAAA
>NC_051408.1:6650154-6650328 GCF_015228065.2 Penaeus monodon | reverse complement strand
AGTTAAGTGTATATATTTACAGCGTGCACATGTGAGGATACAGACAACAAATTTTCACACGAACAGCAATACACTGAAAATAATCATATTTAACACTATATTTTTACGGATAGATAACAATACGTTAAAAAAAACTGTGAAATTGAAGGCTTGTTATATATGATATAAATAACG
>NC_051408.1:6649112-6649328 GCF_015228065.2 Penaeus monodon | reverse complement strand
TTCAGGTGTTCTCCAGTGTATAACATCTGAACATAAAAGGGACATGACACCTGCTATTATCTTTTTTTTCCCTATTTCTGCAAAACACGAACGCGCACACAGACAGTGACAGAGAACCAACATGAACACACTTATAAAGTTGACTGTATATATTAACACACGAGTAAACAGACAAACACACTTAAAACTACCCTCCCCCCCTACACACATCCATGT
>NC_051408.1:6648843-6648940 GCF_015228065.2 Penaeus monodon | reverse complement strand
ATCCTCATCACAGGTGGCTTTGCAAGGTGTATGTTACACGTGCAACCGCCGGGAAAGAGAGATGAGAAACGCAAGTGTGTTGCAAATCACAATGGAG
>NC_051408.1:6647767-6648225 GCF_015228065.2 Penaeus monodon | reverse complement strand
TTTTTATCGCCCCTTTTCCTTTATCTAGTCCTCTATTCCTTTCTCCCCCTCTCTCCACTCCTCCTTTTACCCTCTTCCGACTTCCTACCTCCTCTTCCTCTCCTTTCCTATCTCTTCCTACCTTCTCTTCTTACCCTCTCTCTCCTCTCTTCCATCTCCCCTTCTCCCTCTCTCTCTCTCCTCTTCTTGCTGTGCACCCACTCTCGTCTTTCTTCCCGTCCCCCTACCCCTCTTTCGCCTCCTCCCTCATTTCCTCTCTCTCATCGCTCTCCCTCCCACTCTCCCCTCTCCCCTTCTCCCTCCTCTCCTCTCTCCCTCCCCCTCTCCCCCCTCATGGAATCCATATTAAGTGATCCTCCTTTTGATCTAAAATTCCCCAGTAACGCAACCATGATCTCGTGCTTATGTGTCTTGTGTTACAGTCAAACACCCTTATCTATAGACTCACGACGAAGTCC
>NC_051408.1:6647187-6647421 GCF_015228065.2 Penaeus monodon | reverse complement strand
TCCCAGGCTTAATAAGGGAGTTTGGGGAAGGTGTTGAGGCCAATTAGGTACACCGCAACACCTCTATGGGAGATTTCTCAAGACGCTACCGCAAAACGTCTCCGGAAATGTGCAATAACAAAGCCCTTTGACTTGCAATGACTTTTGCTACGTTGCTACCGCTCGGAGACATTGGACTTCCTAATTGCTAATCCATGTTGCTATATTATTGCTATATTATCTTCCTCCTCTGTT
>NC_051408.1:6646606-6646681 GCF_015228065.2 Penaeus monodon | reverse complement strand
GCGTGCCGTGGGATCAGCTTTGCCAAAACAGCAGATCTTATGACGAAATGCAGAGGTTCATAAACATGATAAGTG
>NC_051408.1:6645386-6645492 GCF_015228065.2 Penaeus monodon | reverse complement strand
TTGAGGGGAATTGAAAGAGACAGAGGGGAATTGAGGGGGACACTCCAGGCAAGGAAGGGGAAAGGAAGGGATAGAGCCCAACCTAGCGTAGATTGAGAGGCGGAGA
>NC_051408.1:6644717-6644905 GCF_015228065.2 Penaeus monodon | reverse complement strand
ACTCAAATAATTCAACAGAGCTGTCATGTGTCAGCAGAAACCCCGATACAAACAACATACACGAAACAGGAACAAGGATAAAATGAGATAAAGAGCAAGCACAAAAGCATGGGACGGAGTGCAAGCATGAGGCAGCAAGTAAACAGACCAAACAAGGTATAACATTATCTATGAGATCAGCGGGACCA
>NC_051408.1:6643795-6643945 GCF_015228065.2 Penaeus monodon | reverse complement strand
TGATCACGGCGTAACACACTCCTGCGGCGCCGGCCAGTTAGCGCAGCGGAGACCCCTGAATGAACTCACAATGACGTCACACAGCTCGAGGCATCATTAAGGCGAGCTAATGACCCGGCGGAGACCTGTGCTAATGAGCGAAGCCAACAT
>NC_051408.1:6642933-6643726 GCF_015228065.2 Penaeus monodon | reverse complement strand
GAACAGAGCGGCCATGTGTTTGCAAGCACTGAACAGGACACCGAGGCTGTAAATGCAGTTTGCTTGTACCCGCGACGTTCCCTTGATAAAGCACACGTCCCTCAAGGTTGGTGCTTGTGTGTGCTTGTCTCGCCGTCAGTCATAATCTGAGTTAAAAAAAAAAAGGGGGCCGGTGTTTGTGATCGTTTAATGAACGGTTATGATGCCTGTGGCTCAGTTTCTTGAAGGTGTTTGTGTTGTTACGAGCTGGGAGAGAGTTTTTTTCGATTAAGATTTTATAAAGGAATAGCGCCATATATGATTATCTGTTTTATTATTATACGTCTATATCTATATTTTTTCGTTCTAGGTTTATTATTTCATTAATATCATTAAAAGAATATAGATATAAATATTTGTCTGTCAATTTCACTTTTTTTTCATCTAAAATCTATTAACATATGTATTAATCAAATGGCTATTTGCCCTAATCCTCACCTACCAGTCTTTATCTACATTTTCCTACTATTTATTCATCTCCCTATACCACCTTTCACCCTCCTTCCCTTCTCTCGAACAGCTATTTCCGACACCACAAACGCCGCAGCAGACACGCGGTCGCATAATCTCGGGCACGGAAAGCTCACGCACGCGCGCGTCAGGGGATACGCACACGATGAATCCTGTCGCGCTGACACGAGGCGAAGCGAGCGGGAAGATGCGTGTTAGATCGTGTGCGGATTCTTAATCCTTTTGTCGGGGAAAAGTACCGCGTGAAGGGCGCTTCGTTGGAACATGTATGCGTATGTCGGGT
>NC_051408.1:6642140-6642213 GCF_015228065.2 Penaeus monodon | reverse complement strand
TCCTTGGAACAAAGAAGGTAGTGTGCACCTACCTGTCGGCTCAGTAATTGCGTGAGTTGTACCCTGATAACGG
>NC_051408.1:6640965-6641631 GCF_015228065.2 Penaeus monodon | reverse complement strand
AATGAATATGAAGAATGAGATAAAGAAGAATAAGAATAAGAAAAATAAGAATAAGAATAAGAGTAAGAACATGAAAATAAAGAAGAAAAATAACAATAACAATAATAATAAGAAGATGAAAAGAAAAAAAAAGATGATGATGTGGAAAACAGGTGTCTAGAGAATGAGAAAGTCGGAGAAGAATAAAAATAAAAGAAAGAAAGAAGGGGAATAGAGTAAGGGAAAAAAAACCGACACAAGAAACGGAACAAAGAAAGTTAAGAAAGTGGGTCTAGACACAGAGAAGAAGAAGAAAAAAGAGTGAATGGAGAATAATAATAAAAAAAAAAATCTGAAAGTTGTCGGGAGGAGGAGAACGGAGAAGGGAGAAGGGAGAAAGGAGAAAGGAGAAAGGAGAAAGGAGAAAGGAGAAGGGAGAAAGGAGAAAGGAGAAAGGAGAAAGGAGAAGGGAGAAAGGAGAAGGAGAAAGGAGAAGGGAGAAAGGAGAATGGAGAAGGAAGGGGATAGGGAGAGAAGGGAAGAGAGAAAGGTTGAGAAGAGAGAGAGAGAAGGGAAGGGAGAAGGAAAGGAAGAGAGAAAGGAAGGGAAGGGAGAGAGAGAAGGGATGATAGAGAGAAGGGAAGAGAGAGAAGAAGACCTGCGCCCTCACGGGGTCAGGTCACTGCT
>NC_051408.1:6640149-6640599 GCF_015228065.2 Penaeus monodon | reverse complement strand
GCCCTCCGCGCACCCGACCCACAAATCTCCCAGCGTCACAGTGCCGTTGCCACAGACAATGCTGCAACGGCGGTAGAGCTGCGCACCACGAGGGCCATATTAAACCCTGTGCCATGGGCCCTCACGTAGCGTGGCCAGGACGCGGCCATAACAGCACACTGAATGAAAAATGTATGAAGGCCAAGGCCCGGAACTTGGTGGTGGAGGGGGAGGGAGGAGGGAAAGGGAGTGGGAGGGAAAGGGAGGGAAAGAGGGGAAAGGGAGGGGAGGGAGGGAGAGGGAGAGGGAGTGGGAGGGGAGGAGGGAGAGGGAGTGGGAGGGAAAGGGAGGGAAGGAGGGGAAAGGGAGGGGGAGGAGGGAAAGGGAGGGGAGGAGGGAGGGAGTGGGAGGGGGAGGGAAGGAGGGGAAAGGGAGGGAAGGAGGGAAAGGGAGGGGAGAAGGGAAAGGAAG
>NC_051408.1:6639172-6639531 GCF_015228065.2 Penaeus monodon | reverse complement strand
GTTTCCCTTCCCTTCCTGTATTCTTTATCCCTCCCTCTTACCCCTGTTCCCGCCTCTCTCTCTTCTCCCTCCCCCTCCCTTCCTCTTATCTCCCCTCCTCCCCCTTTCTACCCCCCCCTTCCTATTCCCCCTGCCCCCTCCCCCACCCTTGCCACCTTCCCCCCCTTTCCTACCCTCATATCCCCTCCCCCATCCCCCTCTCTCTCTATCTCCTCTCTTCCCCCATCCCCCTCCTCCTCCCAACCCCCATCTCTCCTCCCCCGCTCCCTCCCTCTATTCCCTCCCTCCCCCCTCTATCCCTCCCTCCCCCCTCTATCTCAGCACCTTTACAACCCTGGACGTATTCGTCATAGAGGCCG
>NC_051408.1:6638982-6639140 GCF_015228065.2 Penaeus monodon | reverse complement strand
GGGGGGGGGGGGGGTGTTCACTGGTACTCAACCCCCCCCCCCCCTCCCTTTGCCGCTATTTATTGTGTTTTGGGCCAGATTCTTGTGGCCAAACGGTGACATTTTCCCTCAAAACGCTGTGTGACGCGTGTTTTTATTACCCTGATATATATACACAC
>NC_051408.1:6638182-6638388 GCF_015228065.2 Penaeus monodon | reverse complement strand
GACAAAGCAAAGCAAATAAATTGCCGGAGTGCGAGACAGCGAGACCTACAGGGACCTCTCGCCCGCCCCTCGCAGCGGATGTCCTCAAAGAGATGTTTTTCCTTCTCCTTAATTAGACTAACTTCCTCGCCTCTGTTTGCACGTACTTACAGCCTGTCGTTTTGAGGATCATTAAGCGGTAATGTATGTATGAATATAAAAGAGCA
>NC_051408.1:6638017-6638163 GCF_015228065.2 Penaeus monodon | reverse complement strand
TTACATACGCTTATATGTGGATGCCATGCTGTTATGTCCTTTTTAACTGAAGATGTTTGTTTGTATTTATATATCTTATCTATGTATACATCTACCTGTGTCTATGTCTGTATCTAATTAGAATTATATCTGTTAATCAACATATT
>NC_051408.1:6637695-6637867 GCF_015228065.2 Penaeus monodon | reverse complement strand
CCCTAGAATTAACAAGGCGGCATAAGACTATCTGTCGCCTTTCCCGACGGCGTCTTAAGCCAAGCAACTTTTTCCTTGACAGACACGCCGCCGCCTCGGTTTTATGACAGTCCCTCCTTGCTGTCGGGAAGCTTTGGCAACGGGCGCTACACAGGTGCGATACGTGTACGTT
>NC_051408.1:6637148-6637281 GCF_015228065.2 Penaeus monodon | reverse complement strand
CAGAAGAAGAAACCCCCCAAAGACATAAACAAATGGAACACGTTTGAAAAAAACGATAGACGAAACAGAAAACACATACACAGACGAACGTAGGCCTAAATCATCCAACATTATAATCTCCCTTCGACCATTT
>NC_051408.1:6636930-6637121 GCF_015228065.2 Penaeus monodon | reverse complement strand
GTTCCATTTTTTTTATAAAGTGTTTATGGTGTATAAATCAGTCTCGTACACTTTGCCCTCTAATAAAGGAGAAAGCGACGGCGTTAAAAAAAAAGATGAAAGATGTACCGCTACGCTTTTTTTTTTTCTTTTACCGTGCGTATTAAGACCTGTTTCCTCGCTTTTCGGAGGATAAGCCAGGTGTGTTATGG
>NC_051408.1:6635727-6635871 GCF_015228065.2 Penaeus monodon | reverse complement strand
TAAGCGAGGAGGAAAAAAAAAAAAATCACAGACGCATACCTCGAAAATGTATCAAAATAACAAACAACGTTTAAACATTCCTAACTAGCTTACTGCGAAAATCCTCCCACTGTTATATGATAAGCTCAGCTGTTAACAACCCTT
>NC_051408.1:6635370-6635669 GCF_015228065.2 Penaeus monodon | reverse complement strand
TTACCTATTTTTTCCCCTCAATCCCGTTTTACGTCATTTACCCCTAAGACCACACCAATCACAGCAAAAATCCGACTCCTATAAAACATACGAGGGGGAAAGTGTTCAGCACCGCCTGCCGCTTTTTAAGTGATATCAAAGCGAGGCATACACTTGTAATCAAGGTGTATAAAAGCGCGGGTGTTATTAGTGGTATACCCGTCCATTGATGTTGTTCGGTCGTGAATGGTCAGTCGAAGAAGGAACAAACAACGCTCGTATCCCCTCCATATTGGTGTTATCGTTTCGGTGGGTTCGTT
>NC_051408.1:6635148-6635281 GCF_015228065.2 Penaeus monodon | reverse complement strand
GCTTTTGGGGGGATTTGTTTGTGGGGGTTGCGTGTGCTGTTGAGAAAAAGAGTGGGTGAGAAAAAGAAGAGTGAAAATGGGTGCTTATCGTACATCCCCCTGGCGCTCCTCTTAAGAAGCTAAATACCACGGC
>NC_051408.1:6633664-6634851 GCF_015228065.2 Penaeus monodon | reverse complement strand
CGATTTGTCACATCACACACTTCAACCAAGGCCCTGTTATCACGTGGCAAAAGGTGGTGACAAGGGAGAGAGGGAATCTTTTTAGGGTGAGGGGGGAGGGTGAGGGGGGAGGGTGAGGGGGAGAGGGGGAGGTCAAGAGAGTGGGGGTGGGTGGGGGAACGAGGACGGGGGGGGGTAGGGTGGGGAGAGCACAAGAGGGTGGGGGGAGGAAAGTGCGAGAAGAGAGGAAGGTGAAAGGGGGAGAAAACATGGGTGAGAGAAAGAAGGGTAAGGGGGTATGGGAGTGAAACGTGGAGAAAGAAATGTATAAGGAGAGGAGAAAGAGAAGAACTCGGGAAGAAAGGGAAGAGAGGAAAGGAGGAGAAACGCGGGGAAATATAAAAAAAAGCAGATGGGGAAAGGGGAAGAGGCAGGGAGAAGGGGGAAGGGGAAGATGCAGGCAGAAGAGGCAGAAAGAAGGGGGAGGGGAAAAGGCGGGAAAGGGGGGGGAAGAGGAAAAGCCAGGGAGAAGGGGGAGGAAGAGGAAAAGGCAGAGAGAAAGGGGGAAGGGAAAGAGGCAGGCAGAAGAGGCAGAGAGAAGGGGGGAAGGGAGGGGGGTATATATTCCTTGCAGTGGACGTGGAGATAGAAGTGGCCAATGTTTTACCTATGGTACACAACACCGAGGTGGTATGCGGCTTCGGGTGTTGCTGTCTCGAGGTCCCCTCTTATTTACCCCTTGATGTGGTATTCGGCCGTTCGTCTTACCTGGCACTTCGCTCCTCTTCCGCTGGAGCTATGCCGGCGAAACCACCCTCTGCCGATTATTACCCGCAGCTTCTCCCATATTGCCCGGGAGTGGGAGAGAAACCGCGAAATCCACGGGGGGAAAATTGGAGAATAGTTGGCGGGTGTGGAATAAATGAAAGGTCGGATTAAGGTAAATGATACGAATGGCAACTCCGACCCGCCTTGGCCCTCGAGATGGCCGACTGACCGCGTCCATCGCGTGAAAACAACATGCAAATAATCTGTCTTTACACTCTGATCTCCTATTTATTCCGCCGCACGATGTCATTATATCGAATCATACATAGCGTGTAGGATTAATTAGAGTTTATTCGTGAAATGAGGGAGAGAGAGAGAACAAGGAGGGAGGGGCATATGATTATTTAAGATATATGGGGGTTTGTGATCTGCCTTCTATT
>NC_051408.1:6633304-6633373 GCF_015228065.2 Penaeus monodon | reverse complement strand
CAAAAAAAGATATTTTACAACAACCATCCCTAAACAACCATTTACTCCTAAACCCTTAACAACCACGAA
>NC_051408.1:6633041-6633276 GCF_015228065.2 Penaeus monodon | reverse complement strand
CCTTCCCCCCCCCCCCCATCTCCCTGGCTAACAAGACCATCAAAATCAAGGCTGTTTTGACATGTTTAATTTTGTGATTGTTATGATATGCCATTCCCCATGACAAGAGTGAGAATTAAGCTGCCTCTGCGAAATTGCATCGGGTTTTGCCTTTTATAATTGTTAATATTGTAATTACTTGTGATACGATTGTGCATGTTATTAGGGATGTGACTTTGAATCTTGCTTTTTGTTG
>NC_051408.1:6632100-6632377 GCF_015228065.2 Penaeus monodon | reverse complement strand
ACTTTATCCAAGTTTCGGTCTGTTTTTTTTTTTCCGTCCCCACGATTATGCAAATTCGGAATCCGCAAACGGCAGGCGGAGAGAGACACGCGTCCGAATGGCCGTCCTCGTGAGTTCTCCCTTCGGTGACCGGAAGCCGGCTAAACAAGACGAACTTCCCTCCTCAAAAAAATGGGTCCTCAATTTTCTTCATCTGTGAACGGAAACGCTAATTCGCTAATCTCCCTTTCCTCCTCCTCTTTCCTCCCCCTCCCCCTCTCCTCCTCCCTCTCTTCCC
>NC_051408.1:6631587-6632070 GCF_015228065.2 Penaeus monodon | reverse complement strand
TCCCACCCTTTCCTTGCGTTTCCTCTCTTTTTCTCTTTTTCTTTGCCTTTCTCCTTCTTCCTTCTTCGCTCTCACCCTCTTACCTTCCTCCTCCTTCCCTCTCCTCTTCCCTCCTTTCTTCCTCCTCCTCTCTCCATCCCTCTCCTGCTCCCTCCTCCTTCCTTCTCCCCCTCCTTCCCTTCCTCCCTCCTTCCTTCTCCTTCCTTCTCCCCCCTTTCTCCATCCCTCTCCTCCTCCCTCCTTCCTCCTCCCCTCCCCCTGGCTCTGGGAACGGACACGAATGTATTGCGACTAATAGCGCTTTTCCGCTAAACTTGAGCGATCGTCGGAAACCCGTTGGTGATCGTAAACAAATAGGAAGCAGAAAGGTGGCGAAGCTAGGAAAAGTAAGGAGAAGAGGAGAAATGGAGATAAAAATGGGGTTTGAGGAAGAGGAGAAGACAGAAAAAAATGGGTTGGAGCAATTGAAGGAGAAAGATAAAC
>NC_051408.1:6631438-6631522 GCF_015228065.2 Penaeus monodon | reverse complement strand
TAAAAAGTGGAGGAAGTGTGTTTATGTTTGTGAAGAGTGTGTATGCGAGTAAGACTGTGTGTGTAGAATTCGTGTGCTGCTCAT
>NC_051408.1:6630829-6631027 GCF_015228065.2 Penaeus monodon | reverse complement strand
ACATGCCTATGCATATGTGCTTTAGCAAGAGACAAAGAGACAAAACCGCTGTTTTTTTCCTAGTAACAAAATATGATAATGTTAAAAGCCACAACCGACATTCCAAAGGTCTTATCTAACCGCAGACAGGAATGAATATTTACTCATCATGATACTCACTTGAATTTCGTGAATAACTTTTTTGGATAACGGTAGAAA
>NC_051408.1:6630398-6630781 GCF_015228065.2 Penaeus monodon | reverse complement strand
CTCGGTATGATGTGTTAAAATAATGGCGTGTTTTCCGTTTTTTTTTCAAATTGAAAATTGTTGAAGTATTGTGAAATAAAAACATGTTATATAAATATATAATAAAGGTGAAAGACTGTGAAATACCAGAAAAGTTGTGAAATATAAAAAAATATCATATTTTTTCAAGAATCATGGTATGCTGACGTGATAAAATAACGATGTTTTTTTTTCCACTTTATTTTTCTTAGACGAACATTGAGAAATACTGAACCGACAATAAAAAAACAAAGAAGGAAAAATATGATAAAGACAGGTGTAGATAACAATTACTCTCTGATGACGTGATTATAAGGCAAATACCCCCCCCCCCCGACCCACCCTCTAACCTACCCACTTTCACG
>NC_051408.1:6629011-6629161 GCF_015228065.2 Penaeus monodon | reverse complement strand
CTTTTCGTGGTCATGACAGGTCGTCTACATTTGACAGATCACTTTATTTTGTAGCGTTGAGATCGCCGCAAATATTTGGTCGTTGAGTTGTTTTGGTGTCGGCGTTTTTTAAGGGCGGGAATTGCAAATCAGGTTCCTCTTGTTGGAGAG
>NC_051408.1:6628880-6628969 GCF_015228065.2 Penaeus monodon | reverse complement strand
AAAATTGTCACGTGTGATTTTGTTTTCATTTGTGTATTGTTTTATTCAGGTGATTATATCAGTTGTTTTAGATGTATCGTAAGGGCGAG
>NC_051408.1:6628364-6628440 GCF_015228065.2 Penaeus monodon | reverse complement strand
AAATAAACCTTATTGCACGGGCATTTCACACATGACACCCGGCAGAGTATGCATGACCTGCGCCCTAATGGAGTGA
>NC_051408.1:6627368-6627448 GCF_015228065.2 Penaeus monodon | reverse complement strand
TATTAATCCCCAAGGACCAAGCGCCATAACAACATCCCCGGAATCCGTTCCTTATCGACATCTGCAGTCAGTCCTTCCGC
>NC_051408.1:6627008-6627244 GCF_015228065.2 Penaeus monodon | reverse complement strand
GACAGGCGGCCTAGGCAGGTGTGGGAAACGGGTGCTCAAAATAGGCCTACCTCCCCCCCCCCCCCACGTCTCCCTTCTCGCCAATAGCACTTTATCTCAACCTACAGTAAGTTCCTAATATTTCTTTTTCTCCGTCTGCGCCACCTGCGTCTCCCCCGACAGGTGCGCCATCTTGTAAGGAAGAATAATTATGTATTTTGTTCCTTTTAGGGTGGAGGGGGAGGTATGTGGCAAGG
>NC_051408.1:6626285-6626817 GCF_015228065.2 Penaeus monodon | reverse complement strand
ACCCCGCACGCTTTTTTTATCAACGTATATACTTACACATCTCCAAAAAAAAACCCGAATAGAATACATAATTCCGATACCAACGCCTTTCCTCCCCAAAAGACCATAACAATGAAATGACGATAACAAGGAAACGAGACAAAACGGGCGCTACTTCCCAGCAATGCAGCCCAGACGGATTACTTAAGTAGACGGAGGAACAGAATACTTGGTAACGGAGCGCCAAGGTTGCCTGCGCGCGCACGCTCTCTTCCTTCTTCCTCTGCTTCCTTATAATCATTTTTCTTATTCCTGCGTTTTGTTCATATTTTTTTATTATTATCTCTTTGGTCTCTTCTTCCTCTTTCTCTTCCTCTTTCTCTTCATCTTTTTTTCCTCACTTTCCTTCTTCCCTTTTTTTTTCGCTTTTGTCATCTCTTCTTCCTCTTCCTGATTATTCTCACCCTCTCTTCCTCCTTTTTTTCTCACTTTTCTTACTCCTGCTTTCCTAGGATATCGCACTTTTGATACCAATCTTCCCTCCCCCCCTTGC
>NC_051408.1:6625163-6625400 GCF_015228065.2 Penaeus monodon | reverse complement strand
TATTATTCCCCCCACCGCCATCTTCCTCCTCCCTTTTTTTAAAACCTATATGTGTGTTATAGATCTATACACGACTATTCCGCCAATCTTCCTTCATCTCCTAAAGGCGGAAACCATCTGCCGCAGAGAAAAAAAAAAAAAACGCCAGATCTCGTACACCCGTTTTACGAAAGCGGCGCGTGATATGATCTCGGTGGCTCCAGCAGGCTCGGTTCCTGAGGGAGATTCGGGGGAGTG
>NC_051408.1:6624433-6624527 GCF_015228065.2 Penaeus monodon | reverse complement strand
ACCAGATATCATCCACAGACCCTCCCCACCCCCTTCACAAATTACAAAATCCCTCCCAGCCTCATTTACATCGAACCCACAACCCAACCTCATC
>NC_051408.1:6624180-6624404 GCF_015228065.2 Penaeus monodon | reverse complement strand
GCACTATATCCCCCCGACTTCCTTCCCGCCAAAAAGAGCAAAAAAGAAAAAGAAAAAGTTCTTAAGGTCCAATTTATGGCTTATTCCCACCTGCCTTTCACCCTTAAGAACCTCGCCCTAGCCGGTTACAGCGCCATCTATTGAGAGAAGCCGCCATCACGGTGAAAATAACAGGCCTATTCAAGTTATTCGTTGCTCTTATCTCATTATTATATCCTATCGCG
>NC_051408.1:6622870-6623710 GCF_015228065.2 Penaeus monodon | reverse complement strand
AAAATTTAATTGTATTCTCGAATGTGTGTGATTTTAATTCTTCGTTGTATTTTTTTCTCTCTCTATTTCACGCGTTTTTAATAATTATTATATTTTCATTAATATGATCTTCACTTCACTTCATCACAAGAGATAAACAAATAAATAGATAAATAAGTAAATAGATAGATAGATAAACATAAAAAGATAAACAAGAAAATAAAAGGAAGATAAACAAATAAATGAATGAATAAGATAAATAAATAGATTAATAAAAAAACATAAAAATAAACAAAGGAATGAATAAACAAGTCAATAAAAAAGAAAAAACAAATAAACGAATAAATAATAGGAGAACAAACAAACAGATGAATAAATAAACGAATAAACAAAAGCATAAGCGAATAAAAACATATAAACAAAAACAAACAAACAAAGAAAAGAAAATAAACAAACGAACAAAAAGCAAAGCAAACAAGCAAAAGCAAACAAAAGACAGAAAAATAAATAAAAACAAAAGCAAACAAAAGACAGAAAAAACAAACAAAAACAAAAAGAAACAAACAACCAAATCAATTAAATAAAAGCTACAACAACAACAACAACAAAAATCGCGGCAAAACAAACACAAACAAACAAACAACCCAATCAATAAAATAAAACCAACCACAAAAAAAAACAAAATCAAAACCTAAAAAAAAAATCGTGTTTTCGCGAAGGACGACAGAAAACAAACAAAGAAACAAAAGCAAACCAACCAAACAAAAACATAAAAACAAACAAACCCAATCAATTAAATAAAACCAGCAACAACAACAACAACAAAAAAAACCCAACCCGCCCCAAAATCGCCCCCCCCCC
>NC_051408.1:6622481-6622844 GCF_015228065.2 Penaeus monodon | reverse complement strand
TCGTGTTTTCGCAAAGGACGACAGAAAACAAACAAACAAAAAAACCAAAAAACAACCAAGCAAAACCAAACAAACCCAATCAATGAAATAAAACCAACCCCCCCCCCAAAAAAAAAAAAAAAAAAATCGTGTTTTCGCAAAGGATGCCAAGAAAACCCGACAGCCTTTCGCTCCGATACGTCATCATCACCTTCAGTTCAGACGCGACGGCGAGGCAGCGATCGGATTCCGGAAAAAAAAAAACAACAGCCGGATAACAGCCGGTCTGGAAATACCCTGACAACAGCCTCTCTCTCGCACGCCGGATACGGAGACACAATGGGAATAATGATAAGGGAACAATGAACGGTAGGAATGAGGTGC
>NC_051408.1:6621673-6622086 GCF_015228065.2 Penaeus monodon | reverse complement strand
GGTTAAAGCTGCAAAAAGGCTTCATTAAACAATTAGCACTGGATTACTGGACGCTCGGGACAGGAAAAGAGGGATTAACCGTGGCAAATATTTCGCCGGATTTGTGGATACGTGGATTTGCGGATACTATTCAGCACACGTCCATCTGCCCTGTGCTCGAAACCCTCTGCTGGCGCGTCGGAACAAATCGTATTATAATGCCACAGTCATTAAAATCAACACGCTCGGATATTTGCACCGAGTTGCGTCTTCATGTCTATCATGAACTTGCAGGTAAGTGAGGGTTGGTGTTTTCCGAATGCCCTCTCTGCTTGCCAAGTTTATCGCTCTTTGTTGTCTGTGATTTATACTTTGAGAATTATGTTATTGTCTGTATAGTTGGGCGTTATTTGTTTGTGGACTATTTGTTATTT
>NC_051408.1:6621293-6621506 GCF_015228065.2 Penaeus monodon | reverse complement strand
TTGATACTGATAATAGCAATTACAATGACTGTCAGTCTGCCACTATCATTACTCTCACCCCCTTCATCACCAACTCTTCAGATTACATTTGATAATTACCTCATGTGGAAAAAGATATCTTACAGATATCTTACTTTAACCTCTGTCATCCACAATATCTAAATAACGTGATTCTCTTTAAGCTAATCAATACTGAATATTTACCATCCTTCC
>NC_051408.1:6620433-6620498 GCF_015228065.2 Penaeus monodon | reverse complement strand
GAACACAAAAAGCATCATTATTCCAAAGGCTAATCTACGGTCGAGTTTCTACACACACCTGGCTC
>NC_051408.1:6619795-6619903 GCF_015228065.2 Penaeus monodon | reverse complement strand
ATCCGTTTATTGCGGCGGTCAGTGAGCTGTATGTGGAGGGGGGGGGGCAGAGGAAGTAGTAAGGATGAGAGATGTGGGATGAGAAAGAAAGAGAGGAAAAAGAATAAA
>NC_051408.1:6619367-6619609 GCF_015228065.2 Penaeus monodon | reverse complement strand
AGTCTGAGGAAGAAGCTTGTTTACGGCAGTGGTTCGAAGCTTCGAAAAAGAAATGAAAAAAAATGACTCGAGGTTCGTTGGGTTTCTGTCGTTGTTTTTTTTTTAATTTATTCCTTCGCACATTTTATCCATTCTTTCTTTCTTTATTTATTTTGGGAAGGATATATATATTTTTTTGTCCTTTTGTCTCTTTCTCTTCATTTTGTGTCCTTTTTTTTAATGTTTGTCGGTTCATGTTGGAA
>NC_051408.1:6618738-6618871 GCF_015228065.2 Penaeus monodon | reverse complement strand
AAAGAAGAAAGAGGAATAGGAGGAAGAAAATATCAAGAGGAAGAAAAAAGTGATTAGGAGGAAAAGAAAAGAGAAAATCAGAAGGAAAACAGATATAAAAAAGAAGGATAAAACGAGGAGAAGGGAGAATCAG
>NC_051408.1:6617641-6617713 GCF_015228065.2 Penaeus monodon | reverse complement strand
CGATAAGAGGAGCTGGAGGTAAAGAGAGATTAAGGAAAATCCGAGATCGGGAGGTCGATAGCATGGTGCACC
>NC_051408.1:6617028-6617328 GCF_015228065.2 Penaeus monodon | reverse complement strand
AAACAAAGAGAAAGGAGAGAAGATATCTGGAAAATCAGCATCTAACATATTGCGAGAAAGAACGAGAGAGAGAGAGAGAGAAAAAAGAATGAAAACACGCTTAAAGAATAGAGAAGATAAGTGTTTTTTCGGTAAAGGGTGAGGTGACTAGGAGGGGGAGGGGGGGTGAAGACGGGATAGGGGGGGAGGCAGTTCCGGCGATGGCTTATGGATTAGGATGAGCCACCTATTATAAATTTTGGCCTCGAGATAGGGATCAATAGTCTATTTTAGGGTGAAGGACAAGTTTACGCACGCACG
>NC_051408.1:6616606-6616749 GCF_015228065.2 Penaeus monodon | reverse complement strand
ACATACGTTATAATACACAGCATATCAAAGCATTGAGGAATACGAGGAAGTACCATCTATTAACACTGGCCATAAAATTATATAATTTTAGTTGTTGCTCAAACGCGGAAACAGACCGAGTTTTACATTTGTTTTTCGTTTGG
>NC_051408.1:6616412-6616488 GCF_015228065.2 Penaeus monodon | reverse complement strand
AATATATATCTACAGAAAGCGAAAAGAGTTTTTTTTAAAATGAATAATGAACGAACGAGCACTGATAGAACGAGTG
>NC_051408.1:6615754-6616071 GCF_015228065.2 Penaeus monodon | reverse complement strand
GTTCACCAACAACACCATCACTCTACGCTTCTTACCCCCCCCCCCCCTACGACACGCCCCTGCACGTGCACGTCCCTCGAATTAACACTAATCCCGTGCAGTAATTGGCTCCTCGGCACGTGGTAAGAGCAGAAGGGGGTGGGTGGGGGGGGGGGGGTGGGGGAGGATAGGGGGAGGGTGTGGGGGAAGGGGTAGGGTGTGGGGAAGGATGGGTGAAGGGATGGGGTGGGGGGGAGGATGGGGGGTGGATAGGGGTAATGGGGTAGGGTAGGGGGAAAATGGTGGGGGGAGGATGGGGGAAGGAGTGGGGTGGGGGA
>NC_051408.1:6614923-6615680 GCF_015228065.2 Penaeus monodon | reverse complement strand
ATGTGGTGGGGAAAGATGGATAGTGGGGAGGTGTGGGAGATGGTGGGGGGGGTGTGGGAGGGGTGTGGGGAGGGGTGGGCGAAGGATGGAGATGATTGGGGTGATGGGATAAGGATGGGGAAAGGGATGGGGAAAGGTGAATGGTGGGGGAAGGATGGGGAAGCGGTGGATAGTGAGGAAGGAGGAGGTGGTGAGAGGGGTAGCGAAGAATAGGCAGGGGAAGCGAATGAGGGGATGATGGATAATAAAGAATAGGTAAGGAAAGATGGTGAAGGATGGGGAGGGAAGGGGGGTTGGGGAAGAGAAAGAGAGGAAGAGGGGGGAGGGGAGAGAAGTGCGAGGTGAGGAGGAGAGGAGGAGGGAAAAATGGCGAAGAGGGAGATGGAGAAGAGAGGAGGAGGGAAAATGGCGAAAGAGAGAGATAGAGAAATGGCGAAAGAGAGAGAAGGAGAAATGGCGAAAGAGAAAGATGGAAAAGAGGGAGATAAAAGGTGAAGAATAGGAGGAGATGGAGAGGAAAAAAAGGGAAAGGAAAGAAATTGAAGAAAGATAGGAGATGGGGAGGGGAAGAGAAATGAAGAGAGAGAGAGGAGGTGGAGAAGGAGAAGGGGTGAGAGAAGGTGGATAGGAAAAAATAGAGGGAGAAAGGGAGACCGAGGAAGAAGAGGAGGTGGGAAAGGATGAGAAAGAGGGAGAAGGGGGAATAGAGAGAAAATAAATAAAGTAAAAGAAAAGATAACAACGGAGAGGAAAAACT
>NC_051408.1:6614167-6614246 GCF_015228065.2 Penaeus monodon | reverse complement strand
GGAAACCATATCGTGATGAGAGAGGTTAACGAGTAGTATTTATCGTTAATCTAGTTTGAGGTACATCGCCTCCCGCTGT
>NC_051408.1:6613668-6613891 GCF_015228065.2 Penaeus monodon | reverse complement strand
AAAAAAACAGGATTATGAGTGCACTCACGAACACCTTCGGACACGTGATCTTCCAAGTGCAACAGACAGGAAATGGGAGAGCGAGATCCGAAACACTGACTAATTGGCTTCCTTTGTAATTGATTGGCATTCGTGTCACTAACATGTTTTGGAAGCCATTTTGATTCGTTGTGCATTTGATATTTGTGAATGTTTTTGGTTTTGAAAGAGGAAAGAGGAAAAA
>NC_051408.1:6613120-6613384 GCF_015228065.2 Penaeus monodon | reverse complement strand
CTAATTACCCATACATAAAACACACAAGAAGAGAGAGAGAGAGTCAGATAAACAGCCTTACGTTGCAGTACAAAATAATGCACAATACCCCCCCCCACCCCCATTACCCAGTCATCCTCCCCTCCCATCACCCTCCCTACCTTCCCCCCACCCTACCCACCACCCATTCATACCTCTAACCCCTCCCCCCCATCACCCCCACTCACCCATTCACCCCCCCCCCCCCCTATCATCTTAAGACGCCGGGGTGTGGCAACGCGTGAT
>NC_051408.1:6612590-6613060 GCF_015228065.2 Penaeus monodon | reverse complement strand
TTAAGCAAAATTAGAACATTGGAAATAAGAAGAAACATAGAAATATAAACATTAACACGCAAATTCAAATAAGAATATAAACATTAACACGCAAATTTAACTAAGACTATAAACATTAACACGCAAATCTAACTAAGACTATAAACATTAACACGCAAATTTAACTAATATTAATAATAAAAATAACATAAACATTACACAAATAAACCGAATATAGAGCAAAATATAACACAATCAAGTTTTAAACAAAGCAAATACACATCGCATGTATTGCTTTGTAAATATGCAAATTCTCAGTCAGTCCCTGTCAAGAAAATTTTATGATCTATTTAGCATTGCATTACCATGATCGTAGCTCTATATTTTTGCTTTTATTTCCCGATGAGAAATTAAGTAAGATATCTCCGATGTTGCAAAATCAACCTATTGCAAGGAAACTGGGCTCGACCAAGTAGCCTTTCTGGGCGCTC
>NC_051408.1:6611563-6611878 GCF_015228065.2 Penaeus monodon | reverse complement strand
CTATCATTAAGCATTCTTATATCAACCTACTATCAGAATTGCCTTAATCATTGACTACCATTACCAATGAATGCAATTTTTCCATATCAATTACTGGCATAAAAACCGGGTTTAATAATTAGCCAAATTACCCGATTTGTCTTGACCTGAAAGATTATTATTAGTCAAATGCATCTGACCTGACGTAACCTGTATCATTATTGTTGTTGACCTTAGGTAATGTGACACAAAATAATTTTCTGACAGATTTGACCTGAGCTGACACGTATATAGAACTTGATTGATCTTAATAAAAAGGAAGAAGGAATGCCTGGG
>NC_051408.1:6611076-6611487 GCF_015228065.2 Penaeus monodon | reverse complement strand
TTTTTTCTTTTTTGATTAATGAGGAATGTGATATGAAAAAAATATATATATATAATATCAACTGCAACATGATAATAAGATATGATTTTTGAGTGACCTTAATACATGTAGAAGAAAGGCAAATATTATCAAATATTATAATTTTCTTTCACCTGAAATCAGTAAATAAGACAAAAAAATAAATTGATGAAAACTGTCTTGATGGCCAAAGATAAAAAAAAAAAAAAACTAAAGTGAATAATTCTCCGCAAAATGTTGATGCTGTTTCAAAAAAATACATAAAAATCTTTAACTGCCTTGATTTCGATAGATAACAAGGTCTATCAGGACTATTGTTGTAGCCTTTGACTGATGAGGAATAAAATGGTCTTTTCGGGTCTTGAAGTGAGGTCATGCTTTAAGTGGTCCTTC
>NC_051408.1:6610486-6610659 GCF_015228065.2 Penaeus monodon | reverse complement strand
ACCCCGTTGGCCATGGCGGTGGGCCCCGCGAGATGCGTTATCTCTGATGGGGAAATGAGATTATATTATTCGAAATGATTTATCGCAACCCCTTGTGTGAGCGAAGAAACAAAATGTGTATGTTTGTAGGGTATCTTTATACACAAGCGTATGGTCCTGTGTATATCTTTACT
>NC_051408.1:6609766-6610323 GCF_015228065.2 Penaeus monodon | reverse complement strand
TTACTGAAGCATAAATAAACACGACATACACACACGTCCTCGCCCGCCATTCTCACAAACAAGCAAAAAGCGCTCGGGACGAAGGCAGGGTACCAAACACAATACCAAGGGTTTCTCATGGTATCGACTTCTTCATGGTATAATTGGAGCTGCGTCCACGCCTCTCCAACGCAGGGACAGATTCTTATCTCGGCGACGTCTCAAAAATAACTTTCCAGGCGCTTCGTACCCTTTTTGCGCTTGTCGTGTTGCGTTTGTTTTGTGTTTTTTTTTTTTCGTTTACAGTGGGGTACGGGCTTATTTATCTATTTTCTAGAGTTGTATTTTCTTTGGTGTAATGGGTTTATTTCTAGAAGTGGATTTGTGGTATATATATATATATTTTTCTCGGTTTGCGGTTGAGGATGAGCTGTTTATTTACGAGTATTCACACGCTTGGCAACACTGGAAGTGACACTGAAACCATTAGGAAAAAAAAATCGTCACCCAGATTAATTTATAAATAAAAGACAAATTCACTAATAATCAACAAAAAAAAATCATTTAATACCTTAGAT
>NC_051408.1:6609553-6609627 GCF_015228065.2 Penaeus monodon | reverse complement strand
ACGGCCACCAGGTGAGGAGGCTTAGGTGACCACTTGGCTTTCCTCTCCCAAGATGCTGACGTGATCCATATATA
>NC_051408.1:6609448-6609520 GCF_015228065.2 Penaeus monodon | reverse complement strand
CTGGGAAGATTTATAGCCTTTCGAGTAACAGCTTGTGGCCTGGATTTGAATATGTGGGAAGATGATATTTGC
>NC_051408.1:6605847-6606187 GCF_015228065.2 Penaeus monodon | reverse complement strand
ACATTATATCTATCAAAGAAATGAATCCAATTTGCATATTTTATCACCGCCGAATGTGGCTTGAATATTTCAATTATTATTACATTTATCTTATTTACCATTACATCCATCTATTGTTGTTATTCTCGATCTCAAGTCATAAACCTGCCATGAATTGCAATATGAAAGAAGTAGATTAGACTGCTATTTGCTCTTGCGTGCAATTGCAAGTATGTTATTGCACGAAATGGTACCCGTGTGTTGATTAAGCCAATCAAGAATGGAAGGACATAAAGCTTTTATGAAGTTGTTAACAAATTCACGAATTAGATTTTTTTGTGTGTGACTTTTTCTGATAGGA
>NC_051408.1:6605044-6605197 GCF_015228065.2 Penaeus monodon | reverse complement strand
ATTAAAGAATGACGAAGCACATGCAACAGACGACCGAACTGCCCATACCGTTTGCCTGCAAGAGATCGAGATGGATTTCGACCTTGCAAAGGCTAGATACTTTCATTCACACAAAGGTCACATATACATTGTTTTTTCTTATGCGTTTTTTTA
>NC_051408.1:6604834-6605008 GCF_015228065.2 Penaeus monodon | reverse complement strand
TAGAGTTATTGATTAGGAGATATATGCATATTATCTATGATAATTGTATTTATAGTTTTGAGGAAGGTCGATATCAAACTTTATTCTTGTATAACATATGGATAAGTACACACGCACGCACGTATATACAAACTACTGTACAGACCCATACACACAGACATACACCCTTTCCTT
>NC_051408.1:6604403-6604645 GCF_015228065.2 Penaeus monodon | reverse complement strand
CATAGATTCCCCTCTCCCCCGTCCCCTCGGTCGCGCTCGCGTGGCTGCCTCTCCGAAGGCTGAATGGCTGGCCCCTTACGTCATAGGCGCCGGAATTCTACGCAAACTTACGCTTTCATTCATAATCGTGTAATTGTGGCGGCGGCAGTCACGCGGAATCAAGGGCGGAGGCTGCGGCGCGCTCTCTCGTCGCGCTCGGCTGCGGCTCTCGCCCTCACTATCTTTATGTATACATGTGTATG
>NC_051408.1:6603799-6603915 GCF_015228065.2 Penaeus monodon | reverse complement strand
AAATGTATGCATATTTCTATATATGGATCTGCATTATAGACGTTTGCACAATAATCTATCACCATTAACGTAATCCAAGCAGTAATTAAATAATATTCTGGGTAGTTTGACTTGAA
>NC_051408.1:6603613-6603707 GCF_015228065.2 Penaeus monodon | reverse complement strand
GTCATGTGAAAACGGTCTCCGATTCCCCCCCCCCCTGGAATGATGCCTGCGCCGTCACATACTATGTAATATTTATGTGTTATATTGTGGCTGA
>NC_051408.1:6603077-6603250 GCF_015228065.2 Penaeus monodon | reverse complement strand
ATCCAAAAATGCCATCTGTCACACATGCAGTACACACGCCCACAATACTTCTTTTTTGTGGCGTCATTGTAATACTCAATACAAATGACAGGAACTGCCTTCTCTGAGCTCACCCCTCCCCCCCTCACTCCACCGCACTCCCTTACTCCTCCCCCCCCCCACTGACAGGACAA
>NC_051408.1:6602124-6602368 GCF_015228065.2 Penaeus monodon | reverse complement strand
GATGGCAGGTGACAGCCACGCCCTGACTTCCACCTGTCCCGATTATGGTCGAAATATTATGGCAGATCACGAATTCGTTTTCGTTTTTTGTTGTTTTAATTATCAACATTCTCTTTATTTTTTTTCAAGGAGGAGTCTGGATAAATATAAACGAAATAAAAAAAAATGGATGTCATTTGATTCAGCCTATCTTAATCTTAATCTTTCTCATCACGATCCTCTCGAATCACATCAAAATGAATGA
>NC_051408.1:6601540-6602045 GCF_015228065.2 Penaeus monodon | reverse complement strand
GCCTCACCATCGCCTCGAAACGACGAAACGAAACAGCATCGCGCTTCTCTTCATCGCCTCGAAACGACGAAACGAAACAGCATCGCGCTTCTCCTCATCGCCTCGAAACGACGAAACGAAACAGCATCGCGCTTCTCTTCATCGCCTCGAAACGACGAAACGAAACAGCATCGCGCTTCTCTTCATCGCCTCGAAACGACGAAACGAAACAGCATCGCGCTTCTCTTCATCGCCTCGAAACGACGAAACGAAACAGCATCGCGCTTCTCCTCATCGCCTCGAAACGACGAAACGAAACAGCATCGCGCTTCTCCTCATCGCCTCGAAACGACGAAACGAAACAGCATCGCGCTTCTCCTTATCGCCTCGAAACGACGAAACGAAACACCATCGAAATAAAGAATATAAGAGTCGCCGGCAACCCCCTTCCCTCCCCAGGAAACGATGGCTGCCAAAAGTCTGCGCTTAACGGCAATTATAACCGACAGTGTGAGACTTAATGATG
>NC_051408.1:6600990-6601214 GCF_015228065.2 Penaeus monodon | reverse complement strand
AAAAGTAAATGGTGTTTGGGAATAGGGGGAGGTGGGGGGATAGGGGATAAGGAGGAGAGAGAGGTGAAAAAAGAAAGGGAAACAATGAGGAATGCTCGAAGTGAAGGAAAGACAATAAAACAAGAAAAGTAAGGAACAAACAAAAAATAGCGAAATAAAGGGACAACAGACGATAACAAAACACCAAAAACAAATACACACTACATAAGCAACCAAAAACCTAT
>NC_051408.1:6600661-6600852 GCF_015228065.2 Penaeus monodon | reverse complement strand
CAAATGAAATAAATTAATATATATTTGACTTTAGTATGCGTTATAGTAAGTATATACATATATGGTATTCCACAAATACACATCCTATATTGTTGGGGTGTGTGTTGCTAAAATGACAACATGAACGAGTGAATAGGTAGGTTTGGTGTGTACGAAGAATTACCAGGGGGAAAATAAAGGGATTAATAAAA
>NC_051408.1:6598491-6598680 GCF_015228065.2 Penaeus monodon | reverse complement strand
AGGAACGATCTTCTTCCTCCTCTGCTTTTTTCCTAAGGCAGGCGACTCATCTCTCTCTCCTCTCCTCTCACGATGCGTCTTCTTCATCTCTCTCCCTCTCTCTCCTCCTCCCCTGTTGCGTTTTCTCTTTTCTCCCTCATCCAGTTCTTTCTCCCGACTCCAGTTTCCCCCCCCTAATCGATTTTCTTT
>NC_051408.1:6596775-6597098 GCF_015228065.2 Penaeus monodon | reverse complement strand
GACACACACCCCCGCACTACTCACCGGAAACTATTTTAAAGCACCGCTAATTTGCAGCGTAAATGCTTTTCTCTTTTAAGGAGGATTTAGTGGCAGGATGGGTGGGGGTGGGGGATGGGGGGGGTAGGGGAAAGGAAGGAGAAGGAGGGGGAGGCGGGGGAGGAGGGGGAGGAGGGCGAGGATCGGAAGGAGGGGGAGGAGGGGAAGGAGGGGGGGGGTGTCAGGTGAGTCCCCTGCGGTCGGAACAAGGGGCCACGTGTAGGTGACCTGTTGTGTGAAACTGATTTACATAAAATGCACCTGAAATTCAAGGCTTAGGGGTG
>NC_051408.1:6595933-6596351 GCF_015228065.2 Penaeus monodon | reverse complement strand
AACTGTATTACATCGACTCGACCCAGAGACCCGCGTCCGGTTATGCTCAGCCAATCACAAGCTTCGGGACATTGTAAAACCTTGCCTTAAGAATGACGTCATACGGTTTCATCATCAAAAGGGCGGAGGGTTTTATACACGCTTTCGAGGGATATTACATAATTTCTTTAGTTTTTATCGTTTGTTTAATTATGCTGTAGCCTCTTGTTAATGATCAAGAAGGCTGTTTGATCATGTCTCTGGACTAAAGTAAATATGTGTCTTCAGGGTTTAAAAAAAAAATCGTCTGCGTTTTTCTTTTTTACCCCCTCCCCCCCCCTCTCAGATTTCCAAATGCTTCGTGTACCGGTATATTGCATTTTATCTATTACTTGTCTTATCTCTTTCTCGCTGTGGTCTGTTCGCTGTCTATTGCTGT
>NC_051408.1:6594837-6594935 GCF_015228065.2 Penaeus monodon | reverse complement strand
GGGCGGCAGAGTCGACGCCAACGGAAGTCGTCCGTCGCATGGGTCGGCTCGAGCTTGCCCGAGGGAGAGACTGCGGTCCGGGCGGCGCGGCTGTAACT
>NC_051408.1:6593543-6594584 GCF_015228065.2 Penaeus monodon | reverse complement strand
TTTCGTGAGGGGGAAGTGTGAAGGAATTTTCACAGCACATGCTCTACTCTCGGGGCAATTTTCTTTCTTCGAATCACCGAGTTCACAAACGCGTGTTTATAAATAGTTTCCAGGGAGTGTGGGGTCTATTTCTCATCTCGAAAGAGTACCATAGTCGATCTACTTGCAAGGAATATCCGGGAGTATCTATTTTATAAAGGATACTAACCAGATTACAGTATACCAAAACATATATTTCCAAGGAATACCAAAGAAACATCTATTCCCCAGCAATTCCCAGCACATATTTACCACAGAGAATACCAAAACATCTATTTCCAAACAACACCAGGAAATATTTACATCACCAAAGACCAGAACCTATATTTTTTCTTTTCCTCCAACTAACACCAAAGGACGTTTTCCCGGCGACTTGCAACTGTGCTTCATTTGGGATTCGAATTCTGTTCCATCTTCGTCCATTTTACCTTCGACTGAACCACTTCCTCAACCTTCTCTTCACCTTGACTTTCTTTCGGAGTTCAGCTTGATCTATCCAGCCGTTGTAGTATTGTTATTAATAACACTGACGAGTTCATTGCTTCACACCGCTCCTGTGTAGCATTACTGTCTCCTTTTTTCCATTTTGGGAGAATAATCGTATATACATTTTTACATATTCTTTCTTCATTTTGGGATTTCTTCTTATGTCTTATATATTTTTTTATTTCTTTACAAGTAACGAATATCCGATCTCCTTTGCTTCGGTCCACAGTCACTCCTACTCATCACTCACTCCCCTTTGTGAGTCACTGCTCAATCTGACCTCATTTCCCTCCCCGGCGCGGCGCAGGTAAGCACTGCAGGTGTATCCGTTCCTGTAGTCATGTGCGTATTTGGGTGTGTAACTGTCTGCTCCTTTTCTTTGTTTGGTTTGGTTCTTACTCTGTTTATGCAGATCTGGAAGGCCGAAGACAGACGTACTTTTCTTGTGAACGTTGGGGGAAGGAGGGATCTGACGAACCTTCCGACTTGCTTCGAAAATGGTCGAGAGTTTGACAT
>NC_051408.1:6593040-6593338 GCF_015228065.2 Penaeus monodon | reverse complement strand
CAGCGCCAAGCCAGTCTCCACTCCTTGCGGTCGAGCTCGGGAGAATTATCCATTGAATAACACACACTCAGACGCAACCACGACTCGGCTCTCGTCCGCCCACACCCCTGCGTTTCGTCGACGCTCTCAGGCCTTTGTCTTGGCGTCCTGGGCTCCGGCGAGGATAGCTCTCGATGTCTAGACGATGGGAAGGGTCTTTTTCAGTTTTTTATTTAGTTTCTTCTGTTTTTTTTTCGATTTTTTTTTTTCATTTTTTTTTTGTTTCTGGTTTTTTTTTTTCTTTCAGGTGGTTCGGGAA
>NC_051408.1:6592898-6593021 GCF_015228065.2 Penaeus monodon | reverse complement strand
TGAGGTTTGATGTGGTCTTATGTTTATTGTGAATGTTTTATGGAGCACAGGATCAGATCTGAACGGTTTGTTTATGGCTTCACAAGTCCCTGTCGAGCGATCTCTTTTGTCTGCCTTTGTCTT
>NC_051408.1:6592312-6592572 GCF_015228065.2 Penaeus monodon | reverse complement strand
GAGGTCCCTGGCCAGAGAAAGTCCCACGTGAGGCGTTGGTCAGGGAGTCACCTTCAGGAAGCCGCCACTCGCTACCGCCGACGCTTTGAGAGAACCGGAAGCTCCTTGTGGTATGAGGCGGCCCGCTGCTGTAGCGCCGCGCACACACACACACGCATGTGCGCGCGAGCTTTTACACACACACACACACCGCCTAAAAAAAAAAGAGGGAAAAGAAAAGGATGAAAAAAACAAACTAAGATCAAAATTATATGAGTAAA
>NC_051408.1:6591991-6592058 GCF_015228065.2 Penaeus monodon | reverse complement strand
CTAATCATATGCGTTTTCATACGGCGGTACTCATGCATGAACTAGACATATTAACCGTCATGTGACT
>NC_051408.1:6591411-6591697 GCF_015228065.2 Penaeus monodon | reverse complement strand
CTGATACAAAAAGAGACGTAGAAGGCTGTGCAATTTGCGTCATCCCAAAGTCCACAGAAATGATAAAACGAAATGATTGCTCAATAAACATACAAGTAACACTGATAATAATAAGTAATTGAATAGATAAAGAACATAACAGACAGCAACACCGCTGGCCATAAGAAATTTCAAATTCCACATGACATATAAAAAATACTTAAACACGTGTTTTTTTTTTCCTCTCAGTTTGACATGCGTAACGTATTCATGTCACGGCAAGTATGACACACACACACACGTTTTG
>NC_051408.1:6591094-6591377 GCF_015228065.2 Penaeus monodon | reverse complement strand
CATTCAGCGCGGGAAAATAATGTTACAAAGCCGATTTTCCCCCTAAAGTGATCTCGCTCAGTTACCCCTTACACCCTAACCCCCCCCCCCCCCACAACATATATATATATATACCACAAAAAAAGAAGTAATAAATACATATATTGCCCCAAATGACTTGCGTTTTCCGTCCATTAAGTAGTCAGTCAACCAGATGCTTTATAAGTGTTTGTCACATGATCAGTTTTGGGAAAAGGAAGTTTGAACGTTGAACAGAAATTTATGTGTCCGTTTCTCGCCAAGA
>NC_051408.1:6590711-6590807 GCF_015228065.2 Penaeus monodon | reverse complement strand
TGCGTTAATTCCTTTGTAAATATCTTGAAGAAAGTACAATGTGATTTTATCTTTTGTTCTACGAATGAAGCGAAATTTCACAATATCCTTGTTATC
>NC_051408.1:6590022-6590391 GCF_015228065.2 Penaeus monodon | reverse complement strand
TTATTTCCGCGCTATTGAAGCGATTTCCTGTCGTCTTTTTCTGGTATAACCTATTATTTTACTTTCTAATTCTAGTTTTTTTTGCAACACTTGTCTTTCTTAGTTATCATTTCATGGTTGATAGAGTAATTCTCTCACGTTGCAACAGGGTGGTCATCCGAGAAGAATTCTTAATTGCGATTTTTTCTTCGCCTCATGTGAAGTCGATTTTTAGATCTGTTTTTGTATATTTTTTTTAAACTTTTTTGGTTTTTTTTTTTTATTTTTTAATTATATTTTTTTATTTTAATTATTATTAATTGATTTTTTATTTATATTTTCAAGGTTGATTATGATATTGTTAAAATTTTTTATATTGTTTTTTTTTTA
>NC_051408.1:6588768-6589180 GCF_015228065.2 Penaeus monodon | reverse complement strand
AGCGACGGGGCCCCGAATGCAGCTGGAGCATCTCGCTGGCGCTAATGGCCCGGCGCTGATAGAGTGCCTCGTCGGAACGGCCGACGCGGTAATGCCCGAAGGGAGCCTCGGTTCTCACGGCATTTCGAGCGGGGGAGGGGGGTGGGGAGGGTGGGGTGGGAGAATGGGGGTGGGGTTTGGGAGGGGAGAGTGGGGGAAGAGGGAGGGGGGGGGGGGGGTGGGAGAATGGGGTTTGGGAGGGGTGCGGTGGGGAGGGAGTGGGTGTTGGGTGTGGGGGTAGGGTTTGGGAGGGGAGAGTGGGGGAAGAGGGAGGGGGGAGGGAGAGTAGGGATTGGGAGGGGGGTAGAGGGGGAGGGGGTGAGGCTCTATTTAACGCCTCTTTGTTGCCATTGGCGGCTTATGCATGGCGACT
>NC_051408.1:6588564-6588665 GCF_015228065.2 Penaeus monodon | reverse complement strand
TGCTACGGCGCGTGGCGATGTGTTCTTGTTTTCTTGTTGTGGGGAGGGAAGGGGGGGGGGTTACGGGTGTTTGGTTGGCCGTGCGGGGGGGGGGGGGGTGC
>NC_051408.1:6588018-6588215 GCF_015228065.2 Penaeus monodon | reverse complement strand
TAGGTCAAACTCTTTCTCCTGATCACTGTCAGTCACTGAACGATGTGACTTGCGTGAATAATGCAACGCGTCATATGTACTACCGGGAAAGTTGCATCTACTGTAGAAGGAATGGCCCGACAGTTCTGGAATTCACTATTACAACAAAATACAAACGATATGAGTGAATTTATACATTATGTGTGTATGTCAGATCA
>NC_051408.1:6586855-6587309 GCF_015228065.2 Penaeus monodon | reverse complement strand
CGTTATTATGAACCACATACAGGAAGATCATCGCCCATTCTCCCTTCCTCTCTACCCCCCCCCCCTCCTAACCCGCTCCCTCCTCCCCTACCCTCCTCCTCTATCCCTTTTCTCTCTCCACCATCTCCTCTTTTCCTCCCTTTACATTCCCCAAAACCCCCCTTTCCCTTCCCTCCTTTTCTTCCCCTTTCCTCCTTTCCTTCCCCCGTCTCCCTCCGCCCTTTTCCCTCTCCTCCCTTCCCCCCCCCCCCCTATCTCCCTCTCCCTCCCTCCCTCCCCCCTCCCCCCCCCCCACCCCCTTCCTTCCCCCCCCCCCATCCCCCTCCCCCTTTCCCCCCCTCCCCCCCTTTCCCCCCCTCCCTTCCTCCCCCCTTTTCCCTTCCCCTCCCCCACCCCCTCTTTTCCCTTCCCCCCCTCCCCCCCCCCCTCCCCCCCCTCTCCCTCGTTAAAAAAT
>NC_051408.1:6585429-6586770 GCF_015228065.2 Penaeus monodon | reverse complement strand
CCTCACGAAATCACGTGACTGGAACACTGAAAAGGGATCGCGGCTTAAAAATCTTTGTCACTTATAACTTACTTATAAATTCCTTGATATATCTACTTTTCTTTCAAGAGAAAAGTAGATTAACCTGAACTTCCTACTTTCATTGTAAGTATGAACCACAGAACGAGGTGCATAAGAAAATATGAATAAAAACGTTGCTATCGAGGAATAAAATTTGAAAAAAAGGGGAATAACAAATGAATAACAAGTCAATAACAAGTGAAAAAAGTGGATATCGAGTTAAGAACAAGTGGAAAAAAGTGAATAACGACTGAAAAAGTAAAATACGACCGAGCAGAGTAAATAAAGAGTGAATAACAAACGAGTCAAGAATGAATAACGACTGAATAAACGACTGAACGACATGAATAACGAGTGAATAACGAGCATATCCACCGAAAAACCCACTGGATTCCGGATCGCCTTCTCTCCTATCCACGTCCTCGCCATGACTCAGCAAACGACCCAATTGCGCAATCCCTTTAACACGTGAGTCATCAGGCGCTCATCCCCCCCCCCCTTCCTTCATCTTTCATCCCCCCCTCCTTTCCCTTTTTTCATCCCCCCCCCCCCCCTTTCTTATTTCCCCCCCCCCCCCTAATTTTCACCCCCTCCCCCCTTGATTTCTTCTATCTTTCCTACCCCTCTGTCTTTCCCCTATCCCCCCCTTCTATCCCTTTGTTTGGTTTTATTTCTCGTTTCTATTCTCTTTTTCTTTTTTTCCCCTCTGTCTTTTTTCCTTTCGTATTTTCCCTTCTCCCATCTCTTTTTTTATTTTTTTTTCTATTCCTTTTTTTGTCTTTTTTTTCCCTTCTATCTCCTTTTTCTTGTCTTATTTTCCCTTCTATCTCCTTTTTCTTGTCTTATTTTCTCTTCTATCTCCTTTTTCTTGTCTTATTTTCCCTTCTATCTCCTTTTTCTTGTCTTATTTTCCTGTCTATCTCTTTTTCGTCTTATTTTCCCTTCTATCTCCTTTTTCTTGTCTTATTTCTCTTCAAACCCCCTTTTTTTCTTGTCTTTTTTTCCTTCTTTTCCATTTTTTTTGTTTTATTTTCCCTTCTACCCTCTTTTTCTTTTTCTTTTTCCCTTCAAACCCCTTCTTTGGGTCCTGTCCCCTCTTTTTACCACCCATCTTTTTTCATTTATTCTTAATTTTTTACCTCTTTTCCCCTTTTTTTATCACCCTACCCGGGCCTATCGCTCTTTTTTACCATATTTATCCCTCCCTTTCTTAAATTTTATCATTTATTTTCCCCATCCATCCTCCTATTCCTTCATCTCATCCGTTTCCCCTTCCCCCCC
>NC_051408.1:6585255-6585359 GCF_015228065.2 Penaeus monodon | reverse complement strand
CTACCCCTTCCCCGTCTCTTTAAACCTCGCTTTATCTCTTTCCTCCCCTTAGGGAAAAGGGAGAGTGAGGGGGCCCCTCGATCTTTCCCCCAACCCTTAATTTT
>NC_051408.1:6584831-6585216 GCF_015228065.2 Penaeus monodon | reverse complement strand
TCTTTTTCATCTTCCTTTTCTCCCCTTCATTCCCCTAACCAAAAACCCCCCCCTCCTCTTCTCCCCCCTTCCCCCCCCCCAATCTTCCCCCCCCCCCCTTTCTCCCCTTCCCCTTCCCCCAAAAACCCAACTTCCCCCCCCCCCCCCTTCTCTCCCTTCCCTTCCCCCAAAACAAATTTTCCCCCCCCTCCCTTTCTCCCTTCCCCTTCCCCAACACAATCTTCCCCCCCTCCCTCTTCTCTCCCTTCCCCTTCCCCAAAAAAACTTTCCCCCCTTTCCCCCTTTCCAAAAAACAATCTTCCCCCCTCCCTTTTCCCCTTTCCCTTCCCCAAACAATCTTCCCCCTCCCTCTAACTCCCCCTTTTTTTACTCAATCTTAAACTTT
>NC_051408.1:6584610-6584710 GCF_015228065.2 Penaeus monodon | reverse complement strand
AATCTTCCCCCTTTGGGCCCCGGAAAAAAGGAAAAAAGAGGAATGAATCCAGGCCTGCTTTACCTCACACGGAAAAATTCGGAATTTTTCCCGTTCGCTA
>NC_051408.1:6584377-6584582 GCF_015228065.2 Penaeus monodon | reverse complement strand
ATACCCCTCTCTGAGTCGGGGGGGGGTGAGGGGGGGTGAGGGAGGTTGGGGGGGGGGGGGGCGAGGTTGTTGGGGGAGGTATGGGTTATGGTTTTGGGGGGGGGGGGATGTTAGGGGTTTGGGGGAAGTGTATGCATTTGTATGATCTAGTATCCTATCCCTTCCCCTCTCTCAACCGCACACAAACCACACCACACACAACAAA
>NC_051408.1:6583917-6584033 GCF_015228065.2 Penaeus monodon | reverse complement strand
AATAAATAGATAATAAGACAGAGAAAACCAGACCACACATTTTCAGGGAAGTGAGGAGTTGGTTGTCACTTCCTTTGCTCCTTAAAAAGTAAGGCGAAGGAAATTTCTGCTTGCGG
>NC_051408.1:6583708-6583799 GCF_015228065.2 Penaeus monodon | reverse complement strand
TAAGTACAGTTGCGTCTGTTTGCGTGTACGTATGGTTGTATTATGGAATAAAACTAAAAATCGATTGTCTATTTTTGTTAATATTAACTGG
>NC_051408.1:6583125-6583638 GCF_015228065.2 Penaeus monodon | reverse complement strand
TCACATTCCTATTTTTCCCTCTTCCTTCCTTCCTCCTCCTCCCTTTTTCCTCTTTTCCTTACTTCCCTCTCCCTCCTTTTCCTCTCTCTTCTACTCTCCCTTCCTACCTCCTCTATATCCCCATTCCTCTTCACCCCCCCTTTTTCTTTTCTCCCCTATCTCCTCCACCTCCTCCCCTCTCCCTTCCTACCCTCCCATTCTCTCCCCCACCCCCCTCCATCCCCTTCTCCTTCCTCCCATCCCTCTACCCCCAACCCCTTACCCCCTCCCCCACCTCCTTCCTCTCATCCCCTCTACCCCCTCCCCTTTCCTCTCCATCCCCCACCACCTCCCCTTTCCTCCCCATTCCTCCATCCCATCCCCTACCCCATCCCTCCCTCCCCATCACCCCTTCCCTCCCATCCCAATCCCTCTCACCCTCTCACCCCTATCCCCCCCCCCCCCACCAAATAAAACGCCTCTCCTTATCCCCTACATTTCCGACCATATAACGGACCCACAACAACTGCGACC
>NC_051408.1:6582969-6583107 GCF_015228065.2 Penaeus monodon | reverse complement strand
AAACCGTAGAAGATCTTACAATGACATCTCCGGAGAAATTGGCTGAACGACAGGCGCTTTTTAACGTGTCCCAGAAGCGAGAGGAAAGTGGCTGGGGGAGAATGAGGTTTGTGTAGGGTTGTTGTTGTTGTTGGAGTT
>NC_051408.1:6582425-6582680 GCF_015228065.2 Penaeus monodon | reverse complement strand
TGAGCATTGCCCATAAAATCTCAATATGAAAAAAAATCAGCTGTTTTATATATCCTTTGACAAAAAAATACGATTAATCCCTCTACGACACTGTAAATCCTCCTTGACTGTAATCCCTTTGCAACAATAATGATGTCCGTCTGCAACCTTGACGTCAGTGACTGCAACAGCAATCAACATGATTTATTGGATGTATTGAAGCGATGATGTATCGGCCTCTTATAAAGTTTAAGCGCAGACCAATGCAGCCATTCG
>NC_051408.1:6581780-6582013 GCF_015228065.2 Penaeus monodon | reverse complement strand
GAATTCCCCGCGGGCAGACAAAAGCCAGCCCAGTCTATCGCTGTTTCGTGTGTGTTTTCCTGCCGTTGTTTTGGTAAAGACTAAATCCAGGTTGTGGTCTCGTGATTTACATTGGCATTGCGGATAAGGAATCGATTCTTATTGGTTATTTAAGGATTTATTAAAATAGGGATGGGAAAAAGGGGAGGTGGAGAAAGAGGGGGGGGGGGGTAAAAGGAAGATATGGATGGGAT
>NC_051408.1:6581231-6581549 GCF_015228065.2 Penaeus monodon | reverse complement strand
AACACACTAAACGAACACAAAACCAAGAAACAGATTCCCAACAACAAGAAGAACAGGAAGAACAAGAAGAACAGAGGCAGGCAAACACGTCCACCCCAACAGTGTGATTTACTCCCGACCGCAGCCGTGACGTCACTTCCGGCGATCAGGTAGCCTCGCTGAGCGGCCGCGGGAAACCTTCCGATGAAACGCTGCCTGGAAACTTTTCCCCGAAACTCTGATGAAACTTCGAAACTCGAACTCGAGGGGAAACTGAAGTACGTACGAAAAAGAAAAGAAAAGAAAAAAATATAGACTTAGTTGTGTTTTGTTCAAATC
>NC_051408.1:6581131-6581209 GCF_015228065.2 Penaeus monodon | reverse complement strand
AAATTCGTTCGATAAAAGAAACGAACACGAAACTTGCGAAATTTAACTGCACGTTATGAACGTTTTATTTATTTATTT
>NC_051408.1:6579841-6580839 GCF_015228065.2 Penaeus monodon | reverse complement strand
CAATTTCATGACGTAACTCGAAAACACAGAAAACTTTCCTCTTTGAAACCCTCTTCCTCCCAGTGCTGAAACCTCCTCCCGAAACCTTCTTCATCTGAAAACCTCAAGAACGAAACTTGTTTTAAAAATTCACAACACCTCACCTCACCTCCCAACAGAAACCTATTTCTAGAAACCTCACTACTGAAACCTTCAAGAAATCTCTTTACCGAAAACTCCTTCATCCAGAAACCTCTCTTGTAAAAAAAAAAAAACAAAATTCCTTCCTCTACACAATTTCTTAAGAACAGAAACATTCTTCCAGAAACCTCCTCCTTCTAGAAACCTCACAACAGGAACCTCCTTCTAGAAACCGAAAACCTCCTCCCTCTAGGAACCTCACAACAGAAACCTCCTTCTTCTAGAAACTTCACAACACAAACCTCCTACTTCTAGAAACCTCACAACAGAAACCTCCTCCTTCTAGAAACCTCACAACAGAAACCTCCTTCTAGAAACCTCACAACAGAAACCTCCTCCTTCTAGAAACCTCACAACAGAAACCCCCTCCTCCTAGAAACCTCACAACAGAAACCTCCTTCTAGAAACCTCACAACAGAAACCTCCTCCTCCTAGAAACCTCTCTCTCTCTCACAAAAACCAAACAGAATTCTTTCCTTCACCTTGAGACAACTTCTTAGGAGGAAAGTCATCTTCAGTCGCGTCTCCACACTCTTTGTTCTCGTCGGGGTGTGTGTGGAGAGTGAGAGGTGGAGTGGTTGGGGAGGGGTGGTGGTGGAAGGGTGGTGGAAGGGGGAGGGGGGTGGTGGAGGGTGGTGGAAGGGTGTGGAAGGGTGGAGGGGGTGTGGAGGGGTGGTGGTGGAAGGGGTGGTGGAAGGGGTGGAGGGGGTGGTGGAAGGGGTGGTGAGGGGTGTGGAAGGGTTGTGTGTGATTGGTGTGAATGTATTTCTGTTTTTTTTGTTGTTGAATTATGTTTTTATAGATTTTTTATCTTTTAT
>NC_051408.1:6579186-6579356 GCF_015228065.2 Penaeus monodon | reverse complement strand
AGAAAAGGCTGAACAACCTTGAAAGACTTAAAGCCCATATAAGGATCACCGTATTTTGATGTTCTTTTGTTTTATTCCCTTATTCGATGCTCTTTTTTTCACTGATGTTATTCTTGTTACGTCTATGACCATTATAACCCTTGCTGTTATTCTCCGCGTGTTCTTTTGGG
>NC_051408.1:6578598-6579094 GCF_015228065.2 Penaeus monodon | reverse complement strand
GCAACGATTTCTACAAAAAACCAGTAGCATGAGCAATACTACAACATCTATAATCACAAGAATAATATCAATGCACCGCACACACTCAAGAAGAACACCTGTTCTCTTGTTCACCACGTTCATCACCTGTGGTCTTCTCCTCCAGTTGCCAGAGTTATAACGAATTCGAAGGTTGATTCTTAATGATTTAACAACCGAATATCGAATGCTTGTTTGGACTGGGCATAAAGAGATGTGTATGTGTTTATTTATGTTGAGTTTTGTAATAGATTAATTATATTTGGATGAGTTTGTTTTGGTATCTTATATCAATGCTTGCGTGGACAACTATGCGTGTATTGGCTTATATGATTATTGTATGAAAACACACGTACCGGCAATAAACAAATTGTGTATTTTTTTAAACTAAAAACCTCACCGACCTCTCAAAAACAGCAGTAAACAACAACCTGTCTATTTTAAACCTAACTACCTCGACCTCTCCCCCTTCCCCCTC
>NC_051408.1:6577860-6578573 GCF_015228065.2 Penaeus monodon | reverse complement strand
CTGTACACCATTCTGTAACACATCGCTGTAGTAGTGACGTGCCTCCTTTGCTGTTCCAGTGGAGTACACGAGCGTCATGCTTGGCCAGCGTAGTGTTTATCTAGCACAACATACACTGCAGTGGTCATCTGGAAGGCGAAGTGTAAAGGTGTACGTCGCTACTGTGTGTTAATGAGTCGGTAGCTGGTTCTATTGTGTTTCGGCGGCGTCCACAAAGGCCGCGTTCAGCAATAGCAAAATGGTCTGTTGTGTAGACTTGTGTTTCTTCGAGCGCTTGGTTCCCGTCGCTAGATAAATATTAGCGCGTCTGTACGTCACTTTTAGTCTGGATTGAAGGCTTTGTTAGAAAATGATAATTTCGTTTTATTAAGGGCTGGAGTGATTTTTTTTTATCCTGTTGTGACGGAGGTTTGATTAATGGTTACGCATTTTTTAAAGAAAATCAAACTCCAGAGTGAAAAAGGTTCTGAATATATTTTCTTATTTCCTTGTTGCAGCAAAAATCCCACTGAGTTTGAATTTCAAAGACGTTTAGCTCCAAAGTACTAAAACTTCCATATTTTTGTTATATACTTAGCAGAAAACACTTCTCTCCTCTTACCACTCACCACAGACGTTCTCCCCACCCCGCCCCACCCTCTCGATTTTGCCAGAAACACGTTTTATTTTCCCTTCACATCTTCCCAACTGCCACCTCATTGGTTCTAATATCT
>NC_051408.1:6577097-6577843 GCF_015228065.2 Penaeus monodon | reverse complement strand
GGCTTACTTCCAACTCCAGCCTTGATAATCAGACGCACAATACAGCGACCAGGCGAGCTTAGTTCTACACTGTAATACACCGACCCGTTGTAATTGCAGACCCCAAGCCACCCACCATCACGGAGTTTCATCCACATCCCGCCCTGTCTCATCTCCGGGAGGAACTCGGCGAGGCTCGTGGGGTCGGGTTGTGGGGTGGGGTTGTGGGGTGGGGTTGTGGGGTGGGATTGTGGGGTGGGATTGTGGGGTGGGATTGTGGGGTGGGGTTGTGGGGTGAGGTTGTGGGGTGGGATTGTGGGGTGGGATTGTGGGTGGGGTTGTGGGGTGGGATTGTGGGGTGGGGTTGTGGGGTGGGGTTGTGGGGTGGGGTTGTGGGGTGGGGTTGTGGGGTCGGGTTGTGGGGTCGGGTTGTGGGGTCGGGTTGTGGGGTCGGGTTGTGGGGTCGGGTTGTGGGGTGGGGTGGGGGGTTGTGGGGTGGGGTTGTGGGGTGGGGTTGTGGGGTGGGGTTGTGGGGTGGGATTGTGGGTGGGATTGTGGGGTGGATTGTGGGGTGGGATTGTGGGGGTGGGATTGTGGGGGGGATTGTGGGGTGGGATTGTGGGGTGGGATTGTGGGGTGGGATTGTGGGGTGGGATTGTGGGGTGGGATTGTGGGGTGGGATTGTGGGGTGGGGTTGTGGGGTGGGGTTGTGGGGTCTGGGTGGAAAGAGGTCTCTTGAAATCTCCCTGCTTGATTCAGGCGCATGC
>NC_051408.1:6576574-6577058 GCF_015228065.2 Penaeus monodon | reverse complement strand
AACAATGTTATGAAGAAATGAGGTGTGTTTTCCATCCTTTTACACACGTCTCTGCCTCTACCCTTGAATTTGGATTTAGATTTATTTCCCTCCCCCCCTTCAGTCCTTTTAAATTATTTCCAATCGATCAGCAGAGGAATAAATCGGAGCAGAGACAAAGCAAAAGCCAAGATTCCCCACTCGATTATTAACACCCGGCAGAGCAGCATCGCCCTCAACGAAATCAGATCCTGGGACAAAGTGCCAGCCTACTCTTATCAAACGGCACAGATGATTGGCTCAGGAGATATGGAACGTCACTAAATCACGCCCACCCGTGTCCTGTCCACCAATCAGCGTCGAGCTGTGCCCTGTTCGACCCTAATTGCAACTGAAATCCGGCCGGAGTGAGAAGGGACAGGTTTTTAAACGCCCGGGTGACGTCACTAGTGAGAGTGACGTCACTAGTTAGAGTGACGTGATGGCCTCTTCATTCTTCCAAACT
>NC_051408.1:6576303-6576451 GCF_015228065.2 Penaeus monodon | reverse complement strand
ATAAACTGACGAGCGAAATTGGCTCCGTTTCCGGCCGCTTGACTTCGGTGTCGAAAACCCGTAGCGAAGGACTCTCAGTCAACCGTAATTTATCCGGAGAAAAACTGGATCGGCCGAGCGGGTTCTCTCAGGGATAGCTCGTCGATGA
>NC_051408.1:6575839-6575997 GCF_015228065.2 Penaeus monodon | reverse complement strand
AACGTATATAATTTACGGTTTACAAAGTTCTTGTCAAAAGACTTAGATTAGTTTTTCAAGTGAAATGTGTGAGGCAGCTTATTCCGGCCGACACCTGCCGACGCCCGCGCATACGAACAGCGGTTATCGTCTTTGCATTTATCTGCTTGGGTTTTCGG
>NC_051408.1:6575561-6575638 GCF_015228065.2 Penaeus monodon | reverse complement strand
AATGATTTATACGTTTATATTACATGTTTTTTTTTATCAGTTATGGGAACGAAGAGCATGAATAACACACGGACGCA
>NC_051408.1:6574815-6575318 GCF_015228065.2 Penaeus monodon | reverse complement strand
ACACACACAGCGTCCCGGATGTTCGCGTCGACATTAGGCCCAGATCTCCCGCGCTCTTTCGACATTAATCACTCAGATCAAGTTTCCGATCAAGGAAGCTTCATCCGAGCTTCCTTTCCTCCTCCCTTTCTGGTACTCCTCTCCTCTCACCCCCCTCCCCCTCTCAGGTGCACCTCCCTTTCCCCTTCTACTGCTTTCCCTCTCTCCCTAGTACTCTCCTCCTCTTCCTGGTACTTCCCCTCTCCCTTGTATTCCTCCACTCCTTCTGATTACTCCCTTTCTCTCCCTGGTACTCCCCCCTCTCCCTAGTACTCCCCCTCTCTCTAGTATTCCTTGGTACACCCCCTCTCCCTAGTACTCCCTGGTACTCCCTAGTACTCCCTGGCACTCTCTGGTACTCTTCCCCATCTCCCTAGTACAGCGCATTTCCTCCCCATTACTCCTTCCCACTCTTCCTAGTACTCGTTTCTCCCTTTTCCTAGTACTCACCCTCATCCCTTGTG
>NC_051408.1:6574278-6574698 GCF_015228065.2 Penaeus monodon | reverse complement strand
GCCTTTTCCATTCCTCCAACTCTCCTCCCCCATACCCCTCCTTACCCCTCCATTCTTCCCCTCCTTACACCCATACCCCCTCCTTGCCCCCATACCCCTCCCTCCCTCCCCCTCCTTGCCCCTATACCCTCTTCCTCCCTCCCCCTCCTTGCCCCCATACCTCCCTCCCTCCCTCCTTGCCCCCATACCCTCCCTCCCTCCCCCTCTTTGCCCCCATACCCTCCCTCCCTCCCTCCTCTTTACCCCAGTACCTCTCCCTCTATACCCCTCCCCTCCTCCCCCTCCTTGCCCCATACCCCCCCTCCCTCCCCCCCCTTGCCCCCAGTGAAATTTTATGGGTGTCTTTTAATAAATTGCGTTGATCTGTTTATCTATCTGTTTAATAACCTATTTATCTATCTGTATATTGGGGATTTTTTT
>NC_051408.1:6573652-6573880 GCF_015228065.2 Penaeus monodon | reverse complement strand
ATTGCAAAATCATCATACGTACTTGGATTAACAATAATTATAAAGATGACTTTCCTATCATGATGACTGGACAATTAAATTATATGACGTTATAAGAATGATATTGCTTATCGTGATAATTAAAATGTCTGATAAGAATGCCTTTGTAAAGACTTGGGGAAGACCAAGAATAAAACAAGAGATGAAAGAATGGGAAAAGGGGAAAATATACATATAAGAATATCAAGC
>NC_051408.1:6573152-6573440 GCF_015228065.2 Penaeus monodon | reverse complement strand
GCAGCCCCACTCCCCTCTCCCCCTCTCCCAACATATTTTTTTTTCCTTTTTTTTTTATACCACAAGTCTTAAAATAGGATATAAAACCAGAGTTTCCGAATACCCGGATGTTCGACACGGCTTCAGATCCGGATGCCCGAACAGGCGCTTCGAAATCCGCTTAGGGGAGAGGAAGGGAGGGGGGGGGAGAAAAAATGGCGAGAAAGTGGGGAGGAGATAAAAAAAGAGAGAGGAAGGAAGATGAAAGGAAAAAGGAAAAGAAGAGAGAGATGGAAAGCAGCTTATTAT
>NC_051408.1:6572502-6572777 GCF_015228065.2 Penaeus monodon | reverse complement strand
TGGAGATGAGGAAGAGGGGCAAATGAAAAAAAGAAAAGAAACAGAGGAAATAAAGGAAGAGAAAAGAAGGAAAAGAGAAGGAGAGAGAGAAAGCAGGAAGGAAGAGGAAGGAAGGGAAGAAAAGGGAAGGAAGGGGAAGAGCAGAGGCAGGAAGTGGGGGATAGAGAAGAGAGGAAAGAGGAGAAGGAGACAGGCGAGGAAGGTGACGAGAATAGAACAGAGGAAGTAGGAGATAAGAAAAAAAAGGGGTTGAGATTAAAGTATCAATCTCTCAT
>NC_051408.1:6572138-6572262 GCF_015228065.2 Penaeus monodon | reverse complement strand
TTCGCTCTATGTTGAAGACTATATATATGCGATATGTTTAGCGCTCATAATCTATAGCATATAGAGAGCTCAGAGCATGCGATCTAGATGCTAGTAGATCTAGATAGCGATGATATCGAGCGTA
>NC_051408.1:6571558-6571700 GCF_015228065.2 Penaeus monodon | reverse complement strand
TATAGAGATATCGCGCGGCCTGAGACCGATAAACCGTGCCTCTCAGAGACATCCCAACTACATCACTAAATATACTCAAGTATAAAATATAATCTAAATCTCTATAATCGACAGCGATGATGAGAGAGATCGGGCCTGTACC
>NC_051408.1:6571130-6571270 GCF_015228065.2 Penaeus monodon | reverse complement strand
AAAACAGAAGAGTAAAAAGCAAAACTGAAATAAAATATCCTGAAACAGCAACCACACAACTTCACCGAAGTGACCAAAAAGACGAAACCGCAGCACAAGCCAAAGAGAAACAGCAAACAGCCTTAGAACCCCCCACCCCC
>NC_051408.1:6570910-6571108 GCF_015228065.2 Penaeus monodon | reverse complement strand
TACCCCAATATAACACTGTTCTTTTCCCTATTCAGATAAAATTTATAATACGCGAAAATTATATGCCATTATTGCTACTACTACAACTGCTACCATTATCTTTAGCATTCGGTGTGTCATTAACGTAATTAATCCTGTTATTATCATTATGTTGACAAATGATGAAGTGAAAACAAAGGTAGATGGATACTGAGTGTT
>NC_051408.1:6570230-6570483 GCF_015228065.2 Penaeus monodon | reverse complement strand
AAATAAACGAAATCTCTCAGCCACTCATAAATGAATGCTTTTCAGAACTCATTTTCGTATGAATGTTAACTTCATTGTAGAGTAACGAAATGTTACGACTATTGATAACGATAACATTATCACTAATATTAGTTCATCTGTTTGTGACCATAACGTTAGTTGCACGATAAGCGAAGAGCTGCTACTATTATTGACTATAATGATGATACTAGTTATATGTATGTTGACAGATTGGGGTACAGGCTTGACTCAG
>NC_051408.1:6569570-6569742 GCF_015228065.2 Penaeus monodon | reverse complement strand
TTTCCCCAAACACCCGGTTCGGCGAAGATCAAAAGAAAACGTGGACTCAGCTCGGCCGGTTCTCAGGCGACGAAATATCACAGGTAAAATTACCATCTCCGTGTTCTATCTTTGAAAAGCCGGTTTATTATGCTTTCGATCTGGAGTCGAATTTGTCTGAGGGAATGTGTGG
>NC_051408.1:6569094-6569170 GCF_015228065.2 Penaeus monodon | reverse complement strand
AACATGATTAGCTAAAACCCTTTCCTCTCAAAATAAACATTCAGATTATGACAAATTGAATCTACGTTAAATACAA
>NC_051408.1:6568983-6569070 GCF_015228065.2 Penaeus monodon | reverse complement strand
CTATTACACGCTCCCCGACCAGAAACGCCGCCACGATCTGAATTATCAGGACATCCGGCTACAGAAGAGATTGTGGTTTTAATAAAC
>NC_051408.1:6568512-6568610 GCF_015228065.2 Penaeus monodon | reverse complement strand
ATACATATCCGGTTTGGAACAATAGAACTCCGGATAATAAGTGAAACACTTCCTTATATAGGAATGTTTGGGAAATATCATTGAGTGAAGCTGATGAG
>NC_051408.1:6567849-6567970 GCF_015228065.2 Penaeus monodon | reverse complement strand
TATACCCTTTAACACACCAAAAATTTTGTTTTCTCATATGTAACTCAAAATTACTTCCGGTCTTGAGGAAATGAAGTCAGTCCTCCGGTTCTCCTCAAATATTTGATGGAAAGTTCGTGAG
>NC_051408.1:6566811-6567041 GCF_015228065.2 Penaeus monodon | reverse complement strand
GTTCATTGGGTCGATTTATTGTCCCTTTACCCTTTATTCAACTGTCATCATTATATTAACAAAAAAAACCTAATCATGAATTACGACTATTATTACTAGTACTTAACTAATTATTACAAATTACTATTATTGTTTTCAACCCCCCCATTCGACAAGGAAGCCTATACATTTTTTAAGTTTAATTTAAAAATTGATTTTTTTTTTTTTATCAAATTAAAAAAATTTTTATT
>NC_051408.1:6566712-6566792 GCF_015228065.2 Penaeus monodon | reverse complement strand
TTTATTTAAAATTTTTAAATAATCACTAAATGGACACTAAATGTGGTTTTTTGGGAATATTTCAGGTCTTGTACAAATAC
>NC_051408.1:6566072-6566668 GCF_015228065.2 Penaeus monodon | reverse complement strand
AAGTCTTTTGTACAAATATTTAATTTTTTTTTAGTCTTTGTACGAAAATGATCGGGTGCATGGCAACAAAGGACCCCCAATTTTTTTTTCTATTTTTCCCCTCCTTTTTTTTTTCTGTAAATGATTTTTTTTAAAAAAGGATATGATAGGAAAAATGTGTAAAGAATGGGAACAATATGAAGAATGTTATAAAAACGAAGATTGAGCAAGGGAAGAGATATAAATAGGTGCCAAAAAAAATGATGCTCAGAAGATAGGAAGAAAAGAAATTGAGAGGGAGATGTGAAGGGAGGAGACAGTGAAGATGAAATATTTATTGAAGAAAGAAGAGATAGTTAAATTATTTTTTTTTTTAAAAAGATATTTCTCTCATGTTTGAATATCATGGATTAATGATTAAGGTTCAATCTTAAATCTCTGTGTATCGCATGATGGAATGTGGCCTAATGCCTTAATGTATCTGTATATCTAATATGGCGTACTTATTTTTTCCCCCTCGACGTTAAAGAGAGAAAAGTGCGAGCTTTTTTTTATCAAATGATTCCAATTTCCTCAAATAATTCGCCTGAGTGATATCAGTTTTATTACTGCCATCC
>NC_051408.1:6565890-6566037 GCF_015228065.2 Penaeus monodon | reverse complement strand
CGAGATGAGGAAACGCCATCTATCTTTCAAAATCACAACTTCACATACATCGCGCCGTCGTTGTCTGGGATTCCCTTCTTTGAGGAATAACGATATATTTTTTTTAAAAATCCCCCCAAACCACAAACTTACAGACCTATAAATCGT
>NC_051408.1:6565702-6565786 GCF_015228065.2 Penaeus monodon | reverse complement strand
GGAAGACTGAACAAGACAGGAAATCACGTAACTTTTCATGATCGTGTTTCATAGAAAAGTCTGACCGGGAAGCACCCGTCTGCA
>NC_051408.1:6565195-6565377 GCF_015228065.2 Penaeus monodon | reverse complement strand
GCATTCTTCTTACTCCGAGCTTTCCTCCCATTATCCTTTCCCCCCCATCTTCCTCTCCCCCTCCCCTCTTCCTCTCTCCCTCCCTCCCTCTCCCCCTCCCCTCTTCCTCTCTTCCCCCCCTATCTTCCTCTCGTCCCTCCCCCGCCCCCTCTCACGTGACCTTACCATCCGTGTGCGGTGAA
>NC_051408.1:6564747-6564954 GCF_015228065.2 Penaeus monodon | reverse complement strand
CATTCCTCTTATTATTACTTTATTACATCTTTAGTTTCTTACGTCCGCAGTCACGTCCACAGCTACTTTTAAGCATTGGGGGGCGTTGGGGGGGGGGGGGAAAATTTGATAGCTAGAGAGAGTGCAAGATGGTAAAAGATACAAACAAACGTCATTTGGATGATTATGTGAATGAATAAATAGTTAAGCAAATAAATGACAAAAAAA
>NC_051408.1:6564458-6564596 GCF_015228065.2 Penaeus monodon | reverse complement strand
ATTTTCAGATATCGACAAATCGCGTGATTCGCGTTAATCTCTCCTGTTATCACCATTTTGGCTTTTTATTTGCCGTTTGCGTTGGTCGGCTGGTTCGTGGGAATTCAAATAGGCCGATTTTACTGTCCGTATTGTGAA
>NC_051408.1:6563483-6563549 GCF_015228065.2 Penaeus monodon | reverse complement strand
TACCATCATTGCAATTCTCGCAATGACAATTTTTTTTTTTACAACAAAAACACTCAGCCGATACAA
>NC_051408.1:6563102-6563409 GCF_015228065.2 Penaeus monodon | reverse complement strand
CGAACGACAAAAATAAAACAGAAAAAAATAAATTACAGTAAAAATAAACAAGACAAAAAAACAAAACACAACACAAAACACAAATGAAAAGAAAAAGGAAAGAAAATCATAAATAGAAATGATTATTAAAACATAAATTGATAAAACAAGAATGGGAACAAGCCCCCCCCCAACACACAAAAAAAAGCATACACATTACATGAATGACAAATAAAGATAATAATAAAAATGAAAATCGTAAAACAAAACATGAAGAAACACCGGAAAGACACAACATTTAATTAACAAACAAAGCGGTAAAATTTTT
>NC_051408.1:6562979-6563061 GCF_015228065.2 Penaeus monodon | reverse complement strand
CTCAAACTAGCCCTCTCCCCCCTCCCAAAAAAAAAAAAAACAGGAAGCTCCAAAAATTCCAACAAGAAATAGAAAATACCCG
>NC_051408.1:6562557-6562722 GCF_015228065.2 Penaeus monodon | reverse complement strand
GGAACACCAAAACACCAAAACCAGAAAAAAGCAAGATTCCACGAAACGCAAATTGCAGGAGCGAGAGTCCTATGAGTCAAAGGTTTGGGTTCATTTCATGAGACATCCCCTGAGAACTCGCGCTAGTCGAGACCGGCCCGACCCGACGTCCCTTTAAATAGTGTT
>NC_051408.1:6560737-6561166 GCF_015228065.2 Penaeus monodon | reverse complement strand
ATCTAATTATAGCATAAAGCATTAACCCTGATTTCACTTATTCAAAGGAATGTTAAGAAGTTTTCAGATCTGCAAGATTGCGTCAGCGATAAGAAACTTCCGCCAGACATGTCAAACTTTAAAAAAAAAGACATTTAAAAAGGGAAAATATAGAGCGAAGTTCACCAAACCAGAACTTTTGATAATATACCTTATAAAATCTCGAGTTGGTGTTGCACAAGTGATGAGGGAATATGACTGTTATGGCGCGATGACAGAAGGGTGGGATTTGCTTGTCATGTAAAAAAGATCTGGCAATGCACCGGTGTACTTTATGAGACGCGAAGAGTTCACTGAAATATGACCCTTATGTTCGGGGATCGTAGGAGCAAAAAACGGATGATGTGTGTCAGGTGTTATGCTCTTCGGGGGCACGAAAAGTGGAGACGC
>NC_051408.1:6560046-6560390 GCF_015228065.2 Penaeus monodon | reverse complement strand
AAAAAAAGAGAGAATTATTTTGTATGACTCCAAGACCTTTACAACAAGAAATAATTAGTCGCTCAGCGACACGCCTCACATCACAAACGCGAGATTTTAATAATATAAATTTAATAGTCATTATGAACACCCACCCCCCCCCCATCGGCCATTTTAAGCGCTAAATTTTTTCTCTTTCTTTCTATTTCTGTAATTAAAAAATGACAGATTAATGATAGGGAAAAAAAATATTAAAAAAGGAATCTCCAATTCGCCTCCTCCCAAAAAATTAGTAAATGTAAATAAAATTTTTTTTCGCTGTTTTAAAACTACCTAAATGCAAAAGGAAATGATGGGTCTGTTTG
>NC_051408.1:6559427-6559528 GCF_015228065.2 Penaeus monodon | reverse complement strand
CCATTTTTATACAGGATTATTTTTTATCGCCATGAGATTTAAACCCTTTTCTATTCTTGGCTTAATAAATTACGGAGATCTTTTATAGGGTTTGAGAATAA
>NC_051408.1:6559010-6559195 GCF_015228065.2 Penaeus monodon | reverse complement strand
TTCAAAAAACACAAAAAAAAAAACACACACACAAATATAAAACAAAAAAACACACACAAAAAAAAAAAAAAATTTTTTAAAAAGCAATTAAAAACAGAGAACAAAAAAAAAAATCAACCCCAATTGATTTAAAAAAAAAATTTAAAAAAACCAAAACCCAACACCAAAAAAAAAAAAGAACGGCA
>NC_051408.1:6558731-6558980 GCF_015228065.2 Penaeus monodon | reverse complement strand
AAAAAACAGAGAAATTTTAAAAGGCGGAAAAAAAAAAAAAATTTTGGGGTCCTTCTTTCGCAAAAAAATTGGGGGCCCCCCAAAAAAAAAAACGTTGGTTTTTTGGGCCATTAAAAAACCTCTTTTACACTTTTTGCCAAAAAGAAATTTCAGCTGTTTTAAACCCCCCCTCCTCCTTTTGTCGTTTTGGGGGGCAAACAATTACTATTTTTTTGGAAAAACATGTCCCAAAAACAGCGTGTTTGTTTT
>NC_051408.1:6557790-6558082 GCF_015228065.2 Penaeus monodon | reverse complement strand
GCCTAATGAAAAAAGTACAATACTTAAATTTAAAAAAAAGGGGTTTAAAGTGTGAAAAAAAAATTCCCTTTTTTTTTACCATTCCAAAAAATTTCCCCTTTTAAACGTCTTTTAAAAGTTGCATTGGGTTTCATGTAAAAAATTTCTAACTTATTACCGGGGCAATAAAGATCTGGGCGGGTATTTTCAGTGAGGTACTTTGATGACCCAGATTTTAAAAGAGAAAATTTTTTTTACAATTTAAAAGTACAAAAAAAAGCTTCAAAGGAAAATGTAAATTTGGGGAAAAATA
>NC_051408.1:6557590-6557771 GCF_015228065.2 Penaeus monodon | reverse complement strand
AAACACAACCCCACACATTAAAACAAAACAAAAACCCCACACCAAAACCCCACGAAAACCCACAAAAACAAAAACCGGGACAAAACAAAAAACGCCCACCCCCACACCACACACATATTTACCCAATCAAAGGGGGGAAACTAATTTAATTTTTGTTTTTAAAAAATTATTATCATCATCG
>NC_051408.1:6557469-6557535 GCF_015228065.2 Penaeus monodon | reverse complement strand
GTCACTATTGTTATTAAATTTTTTTATCAATATTAAAATCATTCTTTCGGGGAAAAGGGCAAAAAA
>NC_051408.1:6556727-6556946 GCF_015228065.2 Penaeus monodon | reverse complement strand
AATAAGCAAAAAAAAAAACGAAATCAAGGGGGTGTCCCAAAAAACAAGAAAAAAGGGAAAAAACTTTTAAAAAATGAAATTAACCCTCACTCTTTAAACCCCCCTCCTCCTCCCTCCCCCCCCTTCCCCTCCTTCCATTTACGCCCCTTTTCCCCTCCCTCTCCCCCCCCCCCCTCCCCCTCCCTTCCCATTTTTTACTCTCCCATTCCTCTCTACCTT
>NC_051408.1:6556081-6556702 GCF_015228065.2 Penaeus monodon | reverse complement strand
TATCTTTCTCTTTTTTGTCCCCCTCCCACTCCTCCTCTCTTTTCCTTCTTCCTAAAATTCTCTCCCCCCCTCCCCTCCCCCCCTTTCCCCTCTTCCCTTCCCCACCGAAACCCCCCTTCCCCCCCCTTTCCCCTCCATTTTCCCCCCCCTCCCCTTTCCCCCCTCTTTCCCCCCCTTCCCTCCTCCCCCCCCTTCCCCCTTCCTTCCCCTCCCCTCCTTTCCCCCTTTCCCTTCCCTTTCCCCTTTCCCCCCATTTCCCCTTCCCCCCCCTTCCCCCCTTCCCTTCCCCCCCCCATTTTCCCCCCCCCTTTCCCCCCTTGTGGCACTTCCCCCTCCACCAATTTCCCTTTCCCCCCCCATTTTTCCCCCCCCAAACCCAAAAAATTTCCTCCCTTTACCCCCAAAAAAAACCCCCGGTAATTCCCCAAGGCGACCCTTTAACCCGGGGCCCCCAAAAAAAAATTCCCGGGGGTACCCCCCCAATTAAACCCCAAAAAACCCAAACCGGAAAAAATACCCCCAAAACCCCCCACCAAGAAAAAAAAGGTTTTTTGGTGAATAACTAACGGAAAAACAAAAAAAAAAATATCAGAAGTACCCCACACTAAAGAAAGACAGGGG
>NC_051408.1:6555876-6556004 GCF_015228065.2 Penaeus monodon | reverse complement strand
AGGGCAAAAAGAAAAATATTTAGAAGTGACCCCCCCACTAACGAAAGACAAAAGAAAAAAAATCAGAAGTGACTTCCCCACTAACGAAAGACAAAAAAAAAATATAAAAGTGAACCCCCCCACACTTT
>NC_051408.1:6555548-6555849 GCF_015228065.2 Penaeus monodon | reverse complement strand
CAGAAGTGACTTTACACAAAAGCGGGAAAGGGGCAGAGAAAAAAAATCAGAAAAGTAATACAAAATAAAAACCAAAAAACAAAAGAAAAAAAATTTAGAAATGACCCTTTAAATAAAAAAAAGGAAAAAAAAACCCGAAAAAGGGGGAAACTATTTAAAAAGGAAAAAAAGGAAAAAAAGAAAAAAAAGAAAGAAAAAAAAACAAATGACCCAACAAACCCGGGAAAAAAATGAGGCCTTTAACAAAATTTAAAAGAAAAATTTTGAATTTTACCCCCAAAACAAGGGAAAACGGGGGCGG
>NC_051408.1:6555391-6555491 GCF_015228065.2 Penaeus monodon | reverse complement strand
GCCCCCGGGTTTAAAAAAGGGAGTTAAAGAAAGATTTTCATTTTAAAAAGGTTTTTTAATTTATAAAAAAAAAGGAGGGGGGGGTAATTTTGGAAAAAGG
>NC_051408.1:6554888-6555064 GCF_015228065.2 Penaeus monodon | reverse complement strand
TCTATACCAAAAAAATTCTTTTTATTGAATGAACAAGTTTTTAATTAGGTGGCATTTCGCGCTGCCGACGCCCCCCCTAAAAGACAAGTGACACGACGATGCGCAGGATGACGCGATCGCTTTTGTCATTGGCACGTGCAGCCGCCCCAAAGGGGCATTCCCTCCTTAAGCAAACT
>NC_051408.1:6554226-6554858 GCF_015228065.2 Penaeus monodon | reverse complement strand
GGTGTAATAAACGATTGTAAAATAAAATTTTATATGAAAACTCCAGCAAAATTTTATCTAATCACGGTATTTACAGAAACTACTTTCCAAACATAAGCGAGGAGTGACAATCGCTTCTCCAATCACAACACAAAAAGCATAAAAACTATAATAATAAAAATAATAATAAAAAAAACATAAATGAATTTAAAAACATATAAAAAATATGTTAAGGAACTGGTCCTTGATTAGCTAATCTCAAGCGCGAGAATCAAAACCGCCGATCGAATCATTAAAAAGATTATCAAAATTGGCGGGGATTTGAGATTTTATGAAAAAGATTACTAATTGGCGCTGGATTTTTAATTGTGATGAAAAAGATTAGCTAATGGCGCTGGATTGAGATTGTGAGAAAAAGATTAGCTAATTGGCTTTTGGGTTTGAGATTTGATGAAAAAAATGAACTAATTGGGCCCGTAGTTATGGGCGACGTGGTTAGCGAATAGGGTGAAAGGAAAGGGGAAAAAATGAGGGGGAAAAGAGGAGAGAGAGAGGAGGAATGGGAAAAGGGGATAGAAGGGGAAAGAAAGGGGAGGGGGAATGGAAGAGGGATAAAGAAAGGAAAATGAGGGTAGAAAAAGACAAAAAAAGGG
>NC_051408.1:6553320-6553958 GCF_015228065.2 Penaeus monodon | reverse complement strand
GAGGAGATATCAGTTTTTTAGCCATCAAAGCCCCCTTTTCTATGACTCCGATAGCTTATACGTCATACACAATAAATGTTTACAAAACCGCAAAATTTTTCACCATTGCCGACTTTCTCTACTCTCCAAATTTTTTGCTTGAAAATGTCGATTTTTGTCTTTCTTTTTTATCTTTTAACATTCACAGGAGGATTTTTTTATTTTGAAAGTTTTTTTTGTTTCTGTTGTGTTTTGTTGTTGTTTTTTTTTTGTTTTTTTTTGCTTTTTTTTTTTGTTTTTTGTTGTTTCTTTTTTGTTTTTGTTTTGTTTTTTTTTTTTTTGTTGCTGTTTTGTTGTTGTTTTTGTTGCTGTTTTGTTTTTGTTTTTTGGTTTTTGTTGTTGTTTTTTTTGTTTTTTTTGTTTTGTTGTTTTTTTTTTGTTGTTTTTTTGTTTTTTGGGGTTTTTTTGTTTTTTTGTTTTTGTTGTTTTGGTGTTTCCCCTTTCCCCGCTGTTTTGTCATTTTAAAAATCATTTTTTTTTTCTTTTTTTTTTTTTTTCAATTTCCGTTATTTTTTCTTTTTACTCCAGTTTTTTCTATTTTCCTCTTTTTTTTCTTCTCCTTTCCATCTCTTCTTTTCGTTGTTTCGTGTTTTTTTATC
>NC_051408.1:6550708-6551450 GCF_015228065.2 Penaeus monodon | reverse complement strand
CCCCCTCCTCCTCCCCCTCATAAACATTATATCTCTCCACCTCCTGCTATTTCTCCTCTTCTGATTATTTCTCTCATTCTTTTCTACCTTTTTTTTCTTCTTTTGGGTTTTGTTTCCTTCCTTTTTCCCTTTTTCCCTCTTTTTTTTTCCTTTTCCTCTTTTTCCTCTTTCTTTTCTTCCTTCTTTCTTCTTTTCCCCTTCTTCTGTTTCTTTCTTTTTTCTTTTTTTTTTTTTTCTTATCTTTCTTTTTTTTTCTTTTCCTTTTTTTCCCTTTCTTCCTTTCTTCTATTTCTTTCATTTTTCATCATCATCTTTTGTTTTCTTTTCTTTTTCTTCTTCTTTTTCTTTCACTTTATCTTCTCTTTCTTTTTTTCCTTTATTCTTCTTTTTTTTTTCCCCCTCTTTTTTTCTTTTTTTTTCTATCAACTTGTTATTTTTACTTCCTCTTAATTATTTCTTTGCTTTTTCTTTTTTGACTTTTTCCCCGCTTTTTTCTTTTTGTTACTTATTCCCTTTGCTTTACTTTCCCTTTTTATCTATTCCTTCGCTTTATCTTCCTTGTTACTTATTCCTTCGCTTTATCTTCCTTGTTACTTATTCCTTCGCTTTATCTTCCTCTGTTCCTCTTCCTTTCTCTTCCCCTTCTCTTTGACATACTTTCCCCCGACTTTTTTTTTTTTAGAATTGTTTTTTTTGCTTAATGTTTTTTAGAGTGAGTTTGTATTTATTTTTTTACTGCATT
>NC_051408.1:6550070-6550344 GCF_015228065.2 Penaeus monodon | reverse complement strand
TTTTTATTTTTTTATCATCACATTTTGTATTTCTTTTTATTAACTATGTTTTTCATATCATTATATTTTCATTATTACATTTTCATCATTTTTCATTATCACTTCATTTTATGTACTAATAATGGCCCAAAAAGTAAAAACAATAATCATGATAAAAATTATCATTTTCGCCCCTTTAATTTAACCCCTTATTGATATTACCCTATTATTTTTATCATTCGTATTATTATAATCATGATTATCAACATTATAATTAATTTTGCTTTTATCATCG
>NC_051408.1:6549249-6549395 GCF_015228065.2 Penaeus monodon | reverse complement strand
TACACTCGCCCTAATCCCGCCTTTGTTCCCCGACGTGACGAAGGGGAAAAATTTCTTCCACAGGATGGGCCCCAAGCACCACCACGCAAATGTAAGTGCAAACGCAAAGGGATATATGCAGGCGCTGAAGCAAAAGGGGAAAGTAT
>NC_051408.1:6547711-6548348 GCF_015228065.2 Penaeus monodon | reverse complement strand
TACCATCATTGCAATTCTAGCAATGACAATTTTTTTTTTACAACAAAAAAACACTCAGCCATCCAAAAAAAGAAAAGAAAAGAAAAGAAAAGAAAAAAAAGAAAAGAAAAGAAAAGAAAAGAAAAGAAAAGAAAAAAAAAAAAACGTGACAAAAAAAAAAAAAAAAAAAAAAAAGACACACAAAGAAAAAGAAAAAGGAAAGGAAAATAATAAATAGAAATGATTATGAAAACAAAAAATTGATAAAACAAAGAATGAGGAACAAGCCCCCCCCCAACACACAAAAAAAAGCATACACATATACATGAAATGACAAATAAAGATAATAATAAAAATGAAAATCGTAAAACAAAACATGAAGAAAACACCGGAAAGACAACAACAATAATAAAAACAAACAAAGAGGAAATTATAAATGAAAAGAAGAAGAAAAAAAAAAGATAAAAAAACTCCAAAAAAAAAAAAAAAAACAAAAAAAAAACAGGAACGCTCCAAAAATGAAAACAAGAAAATAGAAAATACCGGAACAAAAGACAAATAAAACAAACAAACAAACAAAAAAAACACACCAAAATAGCCCACGCCCCAAACAAACAAACAAACAAACAAAGGAACAACAAAACACACAAAACAGAAA
>NC_051408.1:6547267-6547426 GCF_015228065.2 Penaeus monodon | reverse complement strand
GGAACACCAAAACACCAAAACAGAAAAAAAAGCAAGATTCCAGGAAACGCAAATTGCAGGAGCCGAGAGTCCTATGAGTCAAAGGGTTGAAGGTTCATTTCCATGAGCTCCTGAGAACTCGCGTAGTCGAGACCGGCCCGACCCGACGTCCTTTAATAG
>NC_051408.1:6546334-6546743 GCF_015228065.2 Penaeus monodon | reverse complement strand
ATCTAATTATAGCATAAAGCATTAACCCTGATTTCACTTATTCAAAGGAATGTTAAGAAGTTTTCAGATCTGCAAGATATCGCGCAGCAAACTTGCATAAGGAAAACTGCATCACCAACCAGACAATTATTCAAACTTTATCAAAAGACTGTAGAGGGAATATGACAGTTACCATACAGAAGGGATTTGTATGTCATGTAAAAATCTCGACGTGTACTTGTGCCAAAGTTATGAAATATGACCTATGTTGGGCGTAGACAAAGGATGAGTGTCAGGATTTGCTTGTCAGGAAAAAAGATCTGGACAGATGAGGTGACTTGTAGTAGAGAGGAGAGAGCATGAGAAGAATGGACTAGTCGGGATCGTAAGAGAAAAGAGAGGATGATGATGGAGGGTAGCCATAGGGAGG
>NC_051408.1:6545812-6546046 GCF_015228065.2 Penaeus monodon | reverse complement strand
TAATTATTTTGTATGACTCCAAGACAATTTACAAGAAATAATTCGCTCAGACACTCACATCAAACCGAGATTTTAATAGTCATGCCTTTTAGCGCTAAATTTTTCTCTTTCTTTCTATTTCTGTAATTAATGACAGAATTAATGATAGAAAAAGATATTTAAAAAGGAATCTTCAATTCGCCTCCAAAAAATTAGTAAATGTATAAAACTAAATGTCGGAATGATGGGTCTGTG
>NC_051408.1:6544850-6544989 GCF_015228065.2 Penaeus monodon | reverse complement strand
TATTAGAATTACCATAATAATAATTATTAGAATAACCATTTTTATCACAGGATTATTCTTTATCGCCATGAGATTAACCTTTACTATTCTTGGCTTAATCATTACGTGAGATCTATTTATAGGGTTATGAGAATACCGA
>NC_051408.1:6544243-6544480 GCF_015228065.2 Penaeus monodon | reverse complement strand
TCAACGCAATTGATTTAAAAGACACCCATATCACAGGAAAAAAAAGAATAGGCATTTTTTTTCATACAGAGAAATTAAACGGCGAAAAAAAATTGTGTCCTTCTGCGCACACTTGTAACACGTGGTCCATGAAAACTCCACACTTGTGCCATGACTGCAGCTGTAAGCCCCGCCTCCTTTTGTCGTTGGTGGCAAACAAGTTACTATTTTTAGGAAAACGTCAAAAAGCAGAGTGTA
>NC_051408.1:6543660-6543873 GCF_015228065.2 Penaeus monodon | reverse complement strand
TAATGTGTGAAAAAAGTTACATTCTTACATTCACATTTCGTTCATCGTCTTTTATGTTGCATTGTTGCATGTAAATTGCTAACTTATTACCGTGCAATAAAGATCTGACGGATATTGCAGTGAGGTACTTTGACTGAGCCAGATTTTAAAGACGAACTTTGTACATTAAACGTAAAAAATGCTATGCATGGAAAATGTAGAAGTGGAATAATA
>NC_051408.1:6542315-6542821 GCF_015228065.2 Penaeus monodon | reverse complement strand
TGTCAACACAAGACGGAAATAACTTTAACAAATGACATTAACCATCACTCTTTCAACTCCTTCTCCTCCTCCTCCTCCCTCCCCTCCTTCCCCTCCTTCCATTACGCTCTCCCCTCCCTCTCCCCCCTCCCCTCCCCTCCTTCCCATCTCTCACCCCTCTTCCCTCCTCTCCTTCTCCTCCCCTTCTCTCCCATTCCCCTCCTCTACTCCTCCTCTCCCTCCTTCTCCTCTCCCTCCCATTCCTCTCCTCTCCCTCCTCCCTCTCTTCCCTCCACCAACCCTCCTTCCCCCCCTTACTTCTCCCTTCCCCTACCCCCATCCCTTGGCCCTCCTCACCCCTTAAGCCTGGCACTATACCCCTCCAGTGCCATGAAAAACCACTTTATTGCCTGATATTTTACTAACAAAAGACAAACGAAAAATATCAGAAGTGACTCACACTAACGAAAGACAAAAGAAAAATATCAGAAGTGACTCACACTAACGAAAGACAGACAGAAACTATT
>NC_051408.1:6542155-6542279 GCF_015228065.2 Penaeus monodon | reverse complement strand
TTGACCAACAACTTCTCGGATTAAAGTGATGCTTCAGACGAATAATTACGATTTTAAATTGGTTTTGAATTGATCTAATTAGTGCGTGATTGATATACTGTGACGCATCCACCTCAAGAACAAG
>NC_051408.1:6541515-6541860 GCF_015228065.2 Penaeus monodon | reverse complement strand
TCTATACCAAACAATTCTTTTATATTGACATGAACACAGTTTTAATTAGGTGGCATTTCGCGCTCGCCGACGCCAGCCACTTAATGACAAGTGACACGAGCGATGCGCAGGATGACGCGATCGCTTTGTCATTGGCACGTGACAGCCGCTCCATGACAGTCCCTCCTTAAGCGAAACTAAAAGAAAACAACAACAAGAGAAAGAAAAAAGGTGTAATAAACGATTGTAAATAATATCTATATGAAAATAATCCAGCAATTTCATCTAATCACGGTATTTACAAGAAACTACTTCCAATCATAAGCGATGATGAGTGACAATCGCTTCTCCAATCACAAAAAAAGC
>NC_051408.1:6541205-6541474 GCF_015228065.2 Penaeus monodon | reverse complement strand
ATGAATTAAAAAACATATAAATACGATGATGTTAGGGACTCGAGTCCTTGATTAGCTAATCTCACAGCGCGAGAATCAACCGCCGATCGAATCATTAAAAAGATTATCAGAGATTGGCGCTGGATTTGAGATTGTGATGAAAAAGATTAGCTAATTGGCTTGGATTTGAGATTGTGATGAAAAAGATTAGCTAATTGGCGCTGGATTTGAGATTGTGATGAAAAAGATTAACTAATTGGCCAGTAGTTATGGCGACGTGGTTAGCGAAT
>NC_051408.1:6540538-6540751 GCF_015228065.2 Penaeus monodon | reverse complement strand
TTTTTAGCCATCAACGCCCATTTTCTATGACGTCACGATATGCTTATGACGTCATACACAATAAATGTTCACAAACCGCAAAATTTCTCACCATTGCCGACTTTCTCTACTCTCACATTTATTGCTTGAATTGTCGATTTTTCCGTCTTTCTTTTTTATCTTTTATCATTCACGAGGAGGATGTGTTTATTTTGATTGTTTTTGTTGTTTCTG
>NC_051408.1:6538488-6538983 GCF_015228065.2 Penaeus monodon | reverse complement strand
GTCTTGTACAAATGATCGGTGAATGGCAACAAGGACCCATTTTCTGTGATGTTTAAGGATATGATAGAAAATGTGTAAAGATGGACATATGAAGAATATAAAAACGAAGATGAGCAGGATATAAAGAGATGCAATAATGATGCTCAGAAGATAGGAAGAAAAGAAATTGAGAGGGAGATGTGAAGGGAGGAGACAGTGAAGATGAAATATTTATTGAAGAAAGAAGAGATAGTTAAATTATTTTTTTTTTAAAAGATATTTCTCTCATGTTTGAATATCATGGATTAATGATTAAGGTTCAATCTTAAATCTCTGTGTATCGCATGATGGAATGTGGCCTAATGCCTTAATGTATCTGATATATATATATATGGACGTCCCTTATTTTTTCCCCCTCGACGTTAAAGAGAGAAAAGTGCGAGCTTTTTTTTATCAAATGATTCCAATTTCCTCAAATAATACGCCTGAGTGATATCAGTTTTATTACTGTCATCC
>NC_051408.1:6538288-6538438 GCF_015228065.2 Penaeus monodon | reverse complement strand
CGACGAGAGGAAACGCCATACTATTTTCGAAAAATCACAACTTCACATACATCGCGCCGTCGTTGTCTGGGGATTCCCTTCTTTGAGGAATAACGATATATTTTTTTTAAAAATCCCCCCAAACCACAAACTTACAGACCTATAAATCGT
>NC_051408.1:6537381-6537594 GCF_015228065.2 Penaeus monodon | reverse complement strand
CATTCCTCTTATTATTACTTTATTACATCTTTAGTTTCTTACGTCCGCAGTCTACGTCACAGGCTGACTTTTAAGCATTGCGTTTGAGAAATTGATAGCTAGAGAGAGTGCAAGATGGTAAAAGATACAAACAAACGTCATTTGGATGATTATGTGAATGAATAAATAGTTAAGCAAATAAATGACAAAAAAAAAAGACACACACGCCCACCT
>NC_051408.1:6536856-6537281 GCF_015228065.2 Penaeus monodon | reverse complement strand
AAAAAAGAAAATACACACACTGCGCTGTCCGGCCGCTCACACACACACACACACACAACACACCCACAGTGACCCTACCCCCACTACACAACACCCACACACAGCCTCTCCCCCCACCCCACCTAACACACACACACACACACCACACCGCCCCCGCATAATATAGTGTATGTCTGTTGTGAATATAATTTTCTTCATGATATCGAAACAAGTCGCCGTGATTTAGTTGTATTTCGCGTTTAATCTCTACTGTCTATATCACCATTTTGCCTTTTTATTTATTATGCCGTTCCTTTGCGTTGGTCGGCTGGTTCGTTGGGAATTCAAATAGGCGATATTATTCTACTGGTCCGTATTAGTGAAATCTTTCTTTATTTTAAAATATTTTTCTTTAGTACTTTATACACATCAATTATACCCTTACA
>NC_051408.1:6535614-6535681 GCF_015228065.2 Penaeus monodon | reverse complement strand
TACCAATCATTGCAATTCTAGCAATGACAATTTTTTTTTTACAACAAAAAAACACTCAGCCATCCAA
>NC_051408.1:6534961-6535535 GCF_015228065.2 Penaeus monodon | reverse complement strand
CGAAACGACAAAAAAAAAGTAAAACAGAAAAAAAATTACAAGTAAAAAATAAACAGACAAAAAAAAACAAAACAAAAACAAAAAAACACAATGAAAAAGAAAAAGGAAAGGAAATAATAAAAGAAATGATTATGGAAAAATAAAATTGATAAAACAAAGAATGAGGAACAAGCCCCCCCCCAACACACAAAAAAAAGCATAACACATTATACATGGAAATGACAAATAAAGGATAATAATAAAAATGAAAATCGTAAAAACAAACCATGAAGGGAAAACACCGGAAAGACAACAACAATAATAACAAACAAAGAGGAAAATTTTAAATGAAAAGACGAAGAAAAGAAGAAAAAAAAAAAAAAGATAAAAAAACTCCAAAATAGCCCCTCCTCCCCCCCCCCCAAAAAAAAAAAAAACAGGAACGCTCCAAAAATGAAAACAAGAAAATAGAAAATACCGGAACAAAAGACAAATAAACAAACAAACAAACAAAAAAACACCAAAATAGCCCACGCACCAAACAAACAAAACAAAAAAACAAAGGAAAAACAACAAAACCACACAAAACAGAAAA
>NC_051408.1:6534660-6534838 GCF_015228065.2 Penaeus monodon | reverse complement strand
AAACACCAACACGCACCAACAGGAAACAAAACACCAAAACAGAAAAAGCAAGGATTACAGGAAACGCAAAATTGCAGGCGATCCGAGAGTCCTATGAGTCAAAGGGTGAAGGTTCATTTCCATGAGCTCCTGAGAACTTCGCCGTAGGCGAGACCGGCCCGGACCGAACGTACTTTAA
>NC_051408.1:6532667-6533095 GCF_015228065.2 Penaeus monodon | reverse complement strand
TAACTCATACGTAATTATAGCATAAAGCATTAACCCTGATTTCCACTTATTCAAAGGAATGTTAAGAAGTTTTCAGATCTGCAAGATTGCGTCAGCGATAAGAAACTTCCGCCAGACATGTCAAACTTAAAAAAAAAGACATTTAAAAAGGGAAAATATAGAGCGAAGTCACCAAACCAGAACTTTTGATAATATACCTTATAAAATCTCGAGTTGGTGTTGCACAAGTGATGAGGGAATATGACCTGTTATGGCGCGATGGAACAGAAGGGTGGATTGCTGTCATGTAAAAAAGATCTGGCATGCACCGGCTGTACTTTATGAGACGCGAAGAGTTCACTGAAATATGACCCTTATGTTCGGGGATCGTAGGAGCAAAAAACGGATGATGTGTGTCAGGTGTTATGCTCTTCGGGGGAAAAAAGATG
>NC_051408.1:6531971-6532339 GCF_015228065.2 Penaeus monodon | reverse complement strand
CCACAGAGAAAGGAAGAGAGAAATCGAAATACACACATAAATAAAACAACATAAAACAAAAACAGACATCTAGATAGAAAAGCGGAGAGAAAACAGAAAAAAAGAGAGTATAATTAGTTTGTATGACTCCAAGACAATTTACAAGGAAATAATTCGCCTCAGACACTCACATTCAAACTGAGATTTTAATAGTCATGCCTTTTTTAGCGCTAAATTTTTTCTTTCTTTCTATTTCTGTAATTATGGACAGAATTAATGGATAGGAAAAAAAATATTAAAAAAGGAATCTCCAATTCGCCTCCAAAAAATTAGTAAATGTATAAAATTTTCGCTGTTACTAAATGCAGGAATGATGGGTCTGTGGGAGA
>NC_051408.1:6530684-6531360 GCF_015228065.2 Penaeus monodon | reverse complement strand
GGAAAGGAACGGTGGCCCCGTTCATAATAGTTTGATGTTGTAATTCGGAAAAGTCCCAATATAGTAGGGAATTAATGAGCATGTGGAGGAGCGAAAATGACAGAATGAGAGAAGAGAATGAAATATTCCAAAAAATATTAGAAATTTAGAACTTTCGTTAATTAAAAAAAGAACAATCTATGAATAGTAGTAGGGAAAAAAAATAATAAAATAAAATAAAAAACATGTGAGGAAAATAATAAATATTAAAAAAAATATATCTTACTTCATTTAATTAGTATTGTATTGCCTTTTATATATAATTTTTTAAATTTTATAAAACGTTAAAAAAGAAAGAAACGAACGTTTATTCATTATAAAAGAAAAAAAGATAGAAAAAGAACCGGTTTAATAATTGTAGTAATGAGAATAGTAGGAAAATAATTTGCAGTACTTATTTTAGAAATTACCCATAATAATAATTATTTTAGGAATAAATAACCATTTTTTATTCACAGGCAGAGGATTAATTCTTTATCCGCCCATGTGTTTGATTGAGATTAACCATGAGTTATGTGAGAATTAACCATACTACTATTCTTGGCCCTTTTTAATCCCACCCATTACGTTTCCTGTAGGAGATCTATATTTATTTATTAGGTAGGGTCTAGATGTGGAATCACCGATGACAAACCGA
>NC_051408.1:6530027-6530327 GCF_015228065.2 Penaeus monodon | reverse complement strand
TCAACGCAATTGATTTATGATTAATTTTAAAGACCACCCATATCACAGAAAAAAAAAACGAACAGGCAGTTTTTTTCATACAGAGAAATACAGAGAAATAAACGGCGGAAAAAAAAAAAAAATTAGAGTGTCCTTCTGCGCACCAATGGCAAACACGTGGTGGTTTTTGGTCCATTGAAAACCTCTCTACACTTGTGCCATATGACTGCAGCTGTTTAAGCCCCGCCTCCTCCTTTTGTGCGTTGGTGGGCAAACAATTACTATTTTTAGGAAACATGTCAAAAGCAGCAGTACCAGTGG
>NC_051408.1:6529084-6529352 GCF_015228065.2 Penaeus monodon | reverse complement strand
AAAAATATCATAACAAAGCCTAATGACAAAGTACAATACTTAATAAGAAAAAGTTAATGTGTGAAAAAAGTTACATTTCTACCATTCACATTCGTTCATCGTCTTTTATGTTGCATGTTGCATGTAAATTGCTAACTTATTACCGTGCAATAAAGAGTCTGGACGGATATGCAGTGACGGTACTTTGATGAGCCAGATTTTAAAAGACGAACTTTGTACATAAACGTACAAAAATGCTATGCATGGAAAATGTAGAAGTGGAATAATA
>NC_051408.1:6527495-6528424 GCF_015228065.2 Penaeus monodon | reverse complement strand
TGTCAACACAAGACGGGAAAAACTTAACAAATGAATTAACATCACTCTTTAACTCCTCCTCCTCCCTCCCCTCCTTCCCCTCCTTCCATTACGCTTCTCCCCTCCCTCTACCCCCTCCTCCCCTCCCTTCCCATGAGCTCTACCCATTCCTCTCTACTCGCTCGCTCTCCTATCGTACTCTTTCTGTCCCTCTCCCACTCCTACCTCTGCTTCTCTATACTCTCCTAACATTCTCTCCACTACCCTCCCCGTCCTGCCCCGCTCAACCCATCTTCCCTCCTATCCGACCCTCCTCCCATTCCACCTCCCTACTGCATCATATCCGCCTCTCTATGTCCCTTCACCAAACCCTCTCTGACCTCCTTCCCTCCTATCCCTCCGCCCTCCTACTCCCTCCATTCCCTCCCCTCCCTTCCCTCCTCTCCCTGCCCTTCCCTCCTCTCCCTCCCATTCCTCTCCTCACACCCTTCCCCTCCTTCCATCCTCTCCTCCCATTTCCCCTCCCCTTCCATTCCCCTTTCCCGCCTCTCCCTTCCATTCCTCTCCTCTCCTCCTCCTCTCTCCTCCACCAAACCCCCTTCCCCCCCTTACCTCTTCCCTTCCCCGACCCCATCACTCGGCCCCTCCCACACCTTAAGCCTGGCACTATACCCCTCCAGTGCCATGTAAACCGCTTTATTGCCTGATATTTTACTAACGAAAGACAAAAGAAAAATATCAGAAGTGACTCACACTAACGAAAGACAAAAGAAAAATATCAGAAGTGACTCACACTAACGCAAGACAAAAGAAAAATATCAGAAGTGACTTCACACAAAGCGAAAGACAGAGAGAAAAAAATCAGAATAAGTAATACACTAACGCAATACAACAACGAAAAATATTCAGAAGTGACCTTCACTAAGGAAGACAGACAGGAAACTATTAAA
>NC_051408.1:6527325-6527462 GCF_015228065.2 Penaeus monodon | reverse complement strand
AAACAAATGACCAACAAACTTCTCGGATTAAAAGTGAGCCTTCAGACGAATAATTTACGATTTTAAATTGGTTTTGAATTTGACCTCAAGAACAAGGAGCGGGAGCGGAAATAAGTAAGAGGAAGAAGGGGGCAAGG
>NC_051408.1:6526238-6526951 GCF_015228065.2 Penaeus monodon | reverse complement strand
TAAAGAAAGATTAGATATAAGAAAGAAAAGATGGAGAGCGAAGAGATCTATTTACCAAACAATTCTTTATATTGAACATTGAACACAGTTTAATTAGGTGGCATTTCGCGCTGCCGACGCCAGCACTAATGACAAGTGACACGAGCGATGCGCAGGATGACGCGATTCGCTTGTCATTGGCACGTGCAGCCGCCAAGGGACAGTTCCCTCCTTAAGCGGAAACTAAAAGAAAACACAAACAAGAGAAAGAAAAAAGGTGTTAAATAAACGATTGTAAAATAATATCTATATGAAAACAATCCAGCCCCAAATTTCATACTAATCACCGGTATTTACAGAAACTACTCCAATCATAAGCGAGAGAGTGACAATTCGCTTCTCCAATCACAAACACAAAAAGCATAAAAAACATATAAATAATAATAATTAATAATAAAATAAACATAAATGAATAAAAACATATAAATACATGATGTTAAGGAACTGAGTCCTTGAATTAGCTAATCTCACAGCGCGAGAATCAACCGCCGATCGAATCATAAAAAGATTATCAAGATTGGCGGGATTTGAGATTTGATATGAAAAAGATTAAGCCTAATTGGCGCTGGATTTGAGATTGTGATGAAAAAGATTAGCTAATTGGCTTGGATTTGAGATTGTGATGAAAAAGATGAACTAATTGGCCAGTAGTTATGGCGACGTGGTTAGCGAAT
>NC_051408.1:6525199-6525760 GCF_015228065.2 Penaeus monodon | reverse complement strand
CTACAGTTTTTTAGCCATCAAACGCCCCATTTTCTATGAACGTCCGATAGCTTTATGACGTCATACACAATATAAATGTTCACAAACCGCAAATTTCTCACCATGGCAGGACTTTCTCTACTCTCCAATTTATTGCTTGAATTCAATGTCGATTTTTCCGTCTTCTTTTTTATCTTTTTATCATTCACGAGGAGGATGGTGATTTTGAACGTTTTGTTGTTTCTGTTGTGTTTTGTTGCTGTTTTGTTGTTGTTTTGTTGTTTCGTGTTGTTGTTTGGTTGTTGTTTTTTGTGTTGTTTTGTTTGCTGTTTCTGTTTGTGTTTTGTTGCTGTTTGTTGTTGGTTTGTGTTTCTGTTTGTGTTTTTTGTTGTGTGTTGGTTGTTGTTTTTGTTGCTGTTTGTTGTTGTTTCTGTTGTGTTTTTGTTGTCGTTGTTTTTTGGGTTTAGTGTATTGTTGTTCGTTGTTTTGCGATGTTTTCTCTTCCTCGCTGATTTGTCATATAATAATCATTTCTTTTCTTTTTTTTTTTTCAATTTCCGTTATTTCTTCTTTCTTACTCCA
>NC_051408.1:6522992-6523246 GCF_015228065.2 Penaeus monodon | reverse complement strand
CTTGCACGTATTCCTGCGCTTATCTTCCTTGTTACTTTATTCTTCGCCTTTACTCCTTGTTAATCATTCCTTCGCTTATCTTCCTGTTACTTATTCCTTCGCTTTATCTTCCTTGTTACTTATTCCTTCGCTTTATCTTCCTTGTTACTCATTCCTTCGCTTTATCTTCCTTGTTACTTATTCCTTGCTTTATCTCCTCTGTTCCTCTTCATTACTCCTTCCCTTCTCTTTGACATACTTTCCCCTCGACTGGT
>NC_051408.1:6521971-6522159 GCF_015228065.2 Penaeus monodon | reverse complement strand
AAATGCTTTTTCTACTGCAGTTACCTCATATATTCTTCTTCCGTCTTTCCTCTTCCTCAGGGTATTTTCCTTCCTTCACAGCTCTGGACCTCTACGCTTTTCGCCCTCTGCTAACTCAATCACTAACCGTCGTTACTACCTTCTGTTACTACGACATTCGTAACTCATGCCGTCAACTTATCTGCGAC
>NC_051408.1:6521585-6521727 GCF_015228065.2 Penaeus monodon | reverse complement strand
ACACTCGCTCATAATCTCCGCCTTTGTTCCCTCGACGTGACGAGCAGGGAAATATGCTTCTCACAGGACTGGCCGCAAGCACTCACGCACGCAAATGTAAGTGCAAGCAGGCAAGGCATATATGCAGGCGACTGAATGCAGA
>NC_051408.1:6520985-6521207 GCF_015228065.2 Penaeus monodon | reverse complement strand
AAATCCCCAAGTTTACCCAGTCTCCTGTTGATATTAGATGGTCCTTTGTCAAACAGAACCAGTTTATATAACAGCTTTGTGACAGTGGAGGAGATTAGGTTCATGACTGTGGGAAATTCTACGGTACATAATTTGCAATAATTATACCAAGCGAGTGTACATCCTCTAAAGTTGATGTGTGTATAGAGCTTGTACTTTTTATTCCGTGAAATCTATATACTG
>NC_051408.1:6520825-6520920 GCF_015228065.2 Penaeus monodon | reverse complement strand
AAGGGTTAATTTTTGCTTTTGTTGAAGATTTGAGTAAACTGGCTAATGTATTTACGTTGTCTATCTATTTATCTGTCTATTTGTCTATATGCCTG
>NC_051408.1:6518994-6520048 GCF_015228065.2 Penaeus monodon | reverse complement strand
TCCAGATTCTTCTTCGCTCTCTCTTTCTCCTTCTTCATCGGCCTCGTTTCTCCGCCTTTCATCTCCCTGAACATCTTCCTTTCACCTGTTTCCACCTCCTTCCACCTCCTTCCACCTCCTCCCTCCTCCTTCCACCTCCTTCCACCTCCTCCACCTCCTCCACCTCCTTCCACCCCTTTCCTCCAAACCCCCGTCCCCCCCTTTCCCCCCCCGTCCCCCTCCGTCCCCTCCGTCCACCCCCGTCCCCTCCGTCCACCTCCGTCCCTCCGTCCACCCCCGTCCCCTCCGTCCCCTCCCTCCACCTCCCTCCACCTCCGCCACCTCCTCCACCTCCGTCCCCCTCCGTCCACCTCCGTCCCCTCCGTCCACCTCCGCCCCCCCCTCCACCTCCGTCCCCCCTCCTCCACCTCCGTCCTCCTCCTTCCACCTCCTTCCCCCCTCCGTCCACCCCCTTCCCCCCCCTCCCCTCCGTCCCCCTCCGTCCACCTCCGCCACCTCCGTCCCCTCCGTCCACCTCCTCCACCTCCTCCACCTCCGTCCACCCCCGTCCCCTCCGTCCACCCCCGTCCACCTCCGTCCACCTCCTCCACCTCCGTCCACCTCCTCCACCTCCCTCCCCTCCGTCCCCTCCGTCCACCTCCGTCCACCTCCCTCCACCACCGTCCACCTCCGTCCCCCTCCGTCCGCCTCCTCCAAACCTCCTTCCACCTCCGTCCACCCCCCCGTCCCCCTCCCTTCCCCCTCCTCCACCTCCGTCCCCCCGTCCACCTCCGTCCCCTCCGTCCCCTCCTTCCCTCAACCCCCACCCCGCCCCCTCCTTCCCCTCCGTCCCCCTCCGTCCACCCCGCCACCTCCGTCCACCTCCCCTCCACCCCCGTCCCCCTCCGTCCACCCCCGCCACCTCCGTCCTCCTCCGTCCACCTCCGTCCACCTCCTTCCACCTCCCTCCCCTCCGTCCCCCCGTCCCCTCCGTCCACCTCCTCCACCTCCGTCCACCTCCGTCCACCTCCGTCCACCTCCGTCCACCTCCTTCCTCAACCTCCTCCAAAATTAA
>NC_051408.1:6517880-6518323 GCF_015228065.2 Penaeus monodon | reverse complement strand
AAACGAAGAGTGGAATTATAGAAAATAAAAAATAAATATAAATATCAAACTAGAAGAAAATGAAGAATGAAACGAAAGGACATGAAGTGAGAAGAAAAAGTGAAGGAGAAAATGGAAAAGAAATGACAGAAAAGAGGAAGAGAGAAAGGAAGAGAAAGGAGACAAGAGAAAGGAAGAGAGAAAGAAGGGAAAAGAAAGGGAGAGAGAAAGGAGAAAAGAGAAAGGAAGAAAAGAGAAAGGAAAAAAGAGAAAGGAAGAGAAGAGAAAGGAGAAAAGAGAAAGGAAAAAAGAGAAAGGAAGAGAAGAGAAAGGAGAAAAGAGAAAGGAAAAAAGAGAAAGGAAGAGAGAAAGGAGACAAGAGAAAGGAAGAGAGAAAGAAGGGAAAAGAAAGGAAGAGAAAAAGGAGAAAAGAGAAAGAAAAAGTTAATGTTGGAGGAGGTTGA
>NC_051408.1:6517123-6517187 GCF_015228065.2 Penaeus monodon | reverse complement strand
AAATTAAAACGTTGAAAGAAATTACTATTTTTTTTTTTTTTGTTTAGATAAGGAGGGGACGAGT
>NC_051408.1:6515208-6515378 GCF_015228065.2 Penaeus monodon | reverse complement strand
GGATAGATGAAGATATTTTAAAACTTATCTTCTAATTTCATCCTTATTTATTTTTTATTTTATTTTATTTTCTGGTTTTCATTTTTTCATAATTCTGTTATTGTTATTTTTTCTTTTCTTTTCTTTCCACGTCTTGCTTCATCATTTCTCCTTGATCCAATTCTTATTAT
>NC_051408.1:6514071-6514400 GCF_015228065.2 Penaeus monodon | reverse complement strand
GCCATATTGCGTAGTCGCCGAGCATTGGCCCCGTGGCCATGGCCCCGACTCACCCTTGTGGTCCCTCCAGCAGCACGTGGTCAACCCTCTCCCCCCCCTCTCAACCCTCCACCCCTTTGCAACTTGCCTCCCCCACCCCCCTCACACACCCTTCACTCTTTGCAACTTGGATCTACATACTTTTTCCATCCTTTTGCAACTTGGATCCACATACCTCTTACACTTTTTGCAACTGGATCCACACGCCTCCACCCCTTTGCAACTTGGATCCACATACCTCTTCCACTTTTTGCAACTGGATCCACACACCTCCACCCCTTTGCAAATGG
>NC_051408.1:6513116-6514021 GCF_015228065.2 Penaeus monodon | reverse complement strand
CTGTGCAACTGGCCCAAACATTCTTCTTCGTTGCAAGGAGACTCGATAATCTTTCTCCTCCTTGCGAATTCTTTAATACTCATCCTCTCTCTTTTTTGCAATTAGCCTCGACACTCCTCTGCCTTTTTGCAACTGGGCCAAGCACTCCTTCTCTTTGCAATTGCCTCCACGCTCCTCCTCCTCATTGCAATTAGCTTAAACACTACTCTTTCTCCTTGCAATTGTCTCTCGTTCGTCTTTGCAAGTGTTCTCCATGATCCTCCTCTTCATTTCTATTCTTTGCAAATGTCCTCTCATCCTCCCACCACTTTGCAACTGCCCCCACACTTTCTTTTCAGCTGTCCCCACACCACTCTTTTTTGCAACTGCCATCACAGCCTCTAGACTTTGCAACTGCCCCTATTCTTTGCAATTGCCTTCCACGTGCCCCTTATTTGCAATATCCCCAACACCCCCTCCTCTCTGTCTCCCACATTTGCAATTACCCCCTACCCCTCTCCTCTTTGCAACTACCTCCCACATACCCCCTCTTTGCAATTACCCCCTCTCCCCCCAACCCCTGCATCCCCTCATAACAATCCCTTACCCTATACTCCCCATTTATTCCCTTCCCCTCCTTCCCCTCTTTCTTCCCTCACCGAAAAATACTCTCTATACCCCCCCCACCCCTTCCCCTCTTTGCAGTCTCCCCCCCCCACGGCCGTATTTAACTCCCCCACCCCCCTCGTCTGTAAGTAAACACAGAGGCCTTCATACACACGAGAAGGCGAATGTGCTCACACTTTCACTCTCTCGCTGTCTTCTTATCTCGCGATTTCTCTCTTCCTTTTTTCTCCTCTCTTTCTTTATCTCTATGTTTCTGTGTATCTGTATATCTGTATATTAAATCTATGTATAGCTGTCTG
>NC_051408.1:6512324-6512718 GCF_015228065.2 Penaeus monodon | reverse complement strand
AAAAATATTTATGAAAAACGAATCAGTTCTTTAAATAGTATCATTACATCCCCCCCCCCCTCAAAAAAAATCTTAAAACGAAAAAAAAATCTTCGAAAACACATTTCCCTCCCCCTCATCCCCATCCCCCCCCCCAGTCTCCCTTACCCCATCACCCTCCCCCTTCAAATCTCACCTCCCCCCCACCCACCCCTATCTCCTTTCCTACACTTCCCCCTCCCCCTATCCCCCCCCCCCAGTCTTTTAGCAATTACACTACGCTTGTTACACCCGAAAGCACTCTTAAACCACTGTACCCAATAACCGCAAGCAAGTGTAATGCGACTGGCGGTTCGTCCCAAACACCACAGAAACTTTTTGAACAATTAGTGCTTGAGGAAAATAACTTTTGAGA
>NC_051408.1:6512018-6512217 GCF_015228065.2 Penaeus monodon | reverse complement strand
AGAAATCGCTCTGGTACAAGCTGAATGTTTTTTTTTTTCTTTTATGAAGTTAATGTTAGGTTTGTATAACTCTTCTGTCATTCTCCATAATCTAGTTTCACTGTCTTTATCATTATCTTCATAGTCAGTATTTTATTAAGACTACAAAGATCCTGTGAATATTGGCCACCAGAATCCGTTTCCTGAAAAACTTGAAATT
>NC_051408.1:6511540-6511675 GCF_015228065.2 Penaeus monodon | reverse complement strand
ATATATCATCAATAGCTAATATATGTTTTTTTCTTCATGCCGGATTTCGGATTTTTTTTTCAGTGTAACGAGGTAAAGATCGAGAATAGGGAGAGTGATGATAAAAAAGCGTTGTTGGCTATATTTATGTATTTA
>NC_051408.1:6510641-6510811 GCF_015228065.2 Penaeus monodon | reverse complement strand
GCAACAGTTGCAACAGTTGCAACAGGTGCAAAGACGAGGGAGTTATTATCTATAGTTAAGCTGGTAGTTAAAAGAGAGAGTGGTTACCCCTTTGCTGTCTCCCCCCCCCCTCCCTGCTCATCCTGCTTCGTGGGAACTGGCTAAGTAGGGGGCAAGGGGGCGTGGACTAG
>NC_051408.1:6509810-6509902 GCF_015228065.2 Penaeus monodon | reverse complement strand
TTTAATACACTTTGAACTGCATAAAAAAAAAACATTTAAGTATTTGTATCCGTGTGTAGTTCAGGAAATGAACCGTCAACAATAAAAGGAAC
>NC_051408.1:6509249-6509602 GCF_015228065.2 Penaeus monodon | reverse complement strand
AAGAAGTAGCATTAACAAAAACAATTGCAAGAAAAATCACAACAAAGACAACAGAAACAACAGAAGAGAACAATGATAACAGAACAGCGGAAACGACAAGAACAGTGATAACAAAAACAGCGGAAACAGGAACAAAGATAACAATGGGATCAACAGAAACAACAACAGAAACAACAACAGAAACAACAACAACAACAATAATAACAACAGAAACAACAAAAACAACAATAAAAACAGAAACAACAACAACAAACACAGAAACAAAAACAGAAACAACAACATCAACAACTACATTAACAACAGCCAGAGGAGAAAATTAAAAATTAAATTGCTCTAAATATCTAAATATTTCA
>NC_051408.1:6508987-6509061 GCF_015228065.2 Penaeus monodon | reverse complement strand
ACGTAATTGAAAGAAAATGGGTTTCGACACTTAAAGGAAGAAACATCTGCAAAGCGAGGAAAATACAAATGACA
>NC_051408.1:6508687-6508963 GCF_015228065.2 Penaeus monodon | reverse complement strand
GAGAGGTTCGGGGGTTAGGGGGGGGAAAGGGGATAGGGGGGGAGGGATGGAGGAGGGGGAGGGGGGAAGGGAAATGGGGGGGGGAGGGTGGAGGATGGGGAGGGTAGAGGAGGGGAGATGGTGGAGGGAGAGGGGGAGGGGGGAAGGGAGGAAGGGGAGGGGTCAAGGGAGATGGAGGAGGGGGAGGGGAGGGAGGGGAGGGAGGATATCCGACCATTCCCTAAGGGCCGGAGAGGTACTGGAAAGTGAACACATGTCGAGAGGACACCTGTAATT
>NC_051408.1:6508078-6508254 GCF_015228065.2 Penaeus monodon | reverse complement strand
GCAGCTGTCGTGTGGTCGCCGGCGGGGAGCGAGCATCTGTTGTGCTACGCCGGGGCATGAAACAGCGAGCATGTGGACTTATTTTAACATTTTTTTTTTTCTTTTCTGTGATTTTTTTCTTTTTTTTTGTTGTTGTTGGTGAGACATGTATATCAGTTTGTTTTATTTTGTTACTG
>NC_051408.1:6507648-6507799 GCF_015228065.2 Penaeus monodon | reverse complement strand
TTCTTTTTTGTGTGTAAGACAGATATCTTTATTTATTATTTTTTTCTTTCATTTTGTATTTTTTTATTTTTTTATCACTGAACATGTATCGTATTTTTTTTTTTTTTTTTTTGCCTTTGTCATTGAAACATGTGTCTATTTGCTCTTACTC
>NC_051408.1:6507102-6507254 GCF_015228065.2 Penaeus monodon | reverse complement strand
GTGTTTTGTTATGCAATTCATGAACCTCTTTTATATGTGATCTGTTATCTTCCGATGTGTTGTTTGTTGGTCGACGGTGTTCAGGTCAATGTGTTCATAGGTTCAGTTGTCTGATTAACATATCTCTCTTGCTGTTATGGATTCCCCATTGC
>NC_051408.1:6505963-6506178 GCF_015228065.2 Penaeus monodon | reverse complement strand
ATGCTAGTCGTATCACCAATACTTTTACTTTGAATATTACAATGAAGATGATAATTAAGGTAAAGAAAATAAGAGACAGATATTAAAATTATATTGGTAACAACAATAGAATTAGAAGATCAAGGATAATGAAAAAAAAAGAAGGAAAAGTATTTTTTTTTTATTGTAATAATGTTGCAAGAAAATAGAACTGCAATCATATGAGTTGTAGCAAT
>NC_051408.1:6505401-6505674 GCF_015228065.2 Penaeus monodon | reverse complement strand
TTCAATAACGACGCATTAGTTTCGTGCCCACCGGAAGTTGCAGTACCCCCCCCCCTCCCACCCCTCAACCCCATCCTTTTTTTTCATCCCCATACCCCCCACCCCCCCCCCTTGAAAAAAAAACGTATCTTCTTTAACCATAAAACACATCACAACCGCTCAATATCCGGCTCGGTACCCCATTCTTGCCTCCTCCCCCCCCCTTTCCTTACCTATTTCGATTACCCCCCTCCACTTTACCCCATTACACTACCCCCCCCCCTATCATCCCCC
>NC_051408.1:6504455-6504616 GCF_015228065.2 Penaeus monodon | reverse complement strand
TGACAGGTGTTGGCCGCGCACCTAACCTGCTGTTGCTTCCTAACGCTTAGGGAAATTACATCCCGATATCCCCCCCTCCTTTAACCCCCCTCTTACCCCTCCCCCCGTCTTCCCCCACTACCCCCCTCCTTCACCATCCTCCCTACCCTGTTATGCCCTAT
>NC_051408.1:6501413-6501571 GCF_015228065.2 Penaeus monodon | reverse complement strand
ATTTATGCATCTATATGTTTTTTTCGTTTAAGGAGTCGCTTACATCAATATCTTTGCACGCACATATACAAATCCTATAGCAATATATACCCACCGACTGCAGCCCGCACGCCCACCTTGTGCCTGATCTGAATCGTATTGCCTTTACACTGTGACTG
>NC_051408.1:6500315-6501114 GCF_015228065.2 Penaeus monodon | reverse complement strand
TGTGTAATTGTTTGTACTATGTGTCGTTTGTGATATATGTAATTGTTCGTAATATGTGTCGTTTGTGATATATGTAATTGTTCGTAATATGTGTCGTTTGTGATATATGTAATTGTTCGTAATATGTGTCATTTGTGATATATGTAATTGTTCGTAATATGTGTCGTTTGTGATATATGTAATTGTTCGTAATATGTGTCGTTTGTAATATATGTAATTGTTCGTAATATGTGTCGTTTGTGATATATGTAATTGTTCGTAATATGTGTCGTTTGTGATATATGTAATTGTTCGTAATATGTGTCGTTTGTGATATATGTAATTGTTCGTAATATGTGTCGTTTGTGATATATGTAATTGTTCGTAATATGTGTCGTTTGTAATATATGTAATTGTTCGTAATATGTGTCGTTTGTGATATATGTAATTGTTCGTAATATGTGTCGTTTGTAATATATGTAATTGTTCGTAATATGTGTCGTTTGTAATATATGTAATTGTTCGTAATATGTGTCGTTTGTGATATATGTAATTGTTCGTAATATGTGTCGTTTGTGATATATGTAATTGTTCGTAATATGTGTCGTTTGTATATATGTAATTGTTCGTAATATGTGTCGTTTGTAATATATGTAATTGTTCGTAATATGTGTCGTTTGTAATATATGTAATTGTTCGTAATATGTGGCATTTGTAATGTGTTGTAATATGTGTAACGACTGATATACGATGACGACCCTAAAATTACTACCCTGGACGACGGCTCAATGGATTCTCAGAAAGAAGAATGACTCGGCAC
>NC_051408.1:6500071-6500168 GCF_015228065.2 Penaeus monodon | reverse complement strand
ATCGAGACCAGATACGCACGATGACGACCCCAAGACGACGACCCTGGACGACGGCTCAATGGACACTCAGAGAAGAAGAATGACTCAGCACGATGAC
>NC_051408.1:6499116-6499262 GCF_015228065.2 Penaeus monodon | reverse complement strand
TTTGTGTGTATGTACGTATAAAACGCAGTGCCACACACACAGACTTAAAAAAATTGCAGGTTTACTACGGTATTTCAAGAGTAATGATACTGTGTTTACATGCTACAGGGTTTTGAAGTGCTAAAATTTACATATATCTTTTTACG
>NC_051408.1:6498290-6498473 GCF_015228065.2 Penaeus monodon | reverse complement strand
GTCATCGGCATCTTTTTTCTCTGATGTCCTTTGGGCCTCGCCCAAGGGTAGTCGTCTGGGGTCGTTCGGCGTATCTTTTTCTCGATCCATTAACCATCAAACCCACCCAGAATTTTAACTTTAAAATTAACTTAATCCATAAACCAACCCCCCCTCCATTATCCACAAAAAACCCACCCACCC
>NC_051408.1:6497334-6498264 GCF_015228065.2 Penaeus monodon | reverse complement strand
GTCCCGAGTCTTTCTTCTTTAAATCCTTTGGCCGTCGCCCGGTAGTTTTAGGGTCGTCATCGTATATCAGTCTTTACCAATAAACTTTAAAATGCCACAAATTACGAAAAATTCATATTTACAACGACCTATCGAACAATTACTTACAAAAACGACACATTACGCTTTTCATATTTACAAACGACCATTAGAACAATTACATTTTACAAAGACCATTTTACAAAAAATTCCCTATATACAACGACACATTTTACAACAATTCTAATTAAACCACTTTACGAACTTTACTATTTTAAAAAAAAAGAAAAACTATTACAAACAATTCTATATTACAAACCACATTAGAACAATTACATATATTACAAACGACACATTTACAACAATTACTTAATCCAAACACACATATACGAAAATTTATTATACAAACGCAAAATTTACAAAAATTTACATTATCACAAAACGACCATATTAAAACAATTACATATTACAAAGACACATTTACGAAAATTACTATTTCAACGAACATTTACGAACAATTACAAATACAAACGACACTTTACAAACAATTACATAATCACAAACGACACTATTACGAACAAAATAATTACAACGCATATTACAAACAATTAAAATTTTCCCCAAAAACGAAAAATTTTCGAAAAATTTAATATATCACAAACGACCATATTACGAAAAAATTACATTTCAAAAAAGGACACTATTCGAAAAATTACATATATCACAAACGACACAATTCGAACATTACTATATCACAAACGACAAATTACAACAATTACATATATCACAAAGCACAATTACAAACAATTAATATATCACAAACGAACATTTACAAAAAATTACTATTCACAAACACACATATTACGAACATTACATTATCCAAACGCACATTACAACAATTACACATAAATC
>NC_051408.1:6496878-6497056 GCF_015228065.2 Penaeus monodon | reverse complement strand
ATCCGTGTAAAGGCAGTACGATTCAGATCACACAAAGGGGGGCGTGCGGGCTGCAGTCGGTGGGTAAATTCTATAGGATTTTATATGGGCGTGCAGGATATTTTTTTAAGCACTCCTTAAAGAAAAAAAATAATTTAAACATAAAAGAAAAGAGGGGGTTAGAGAGGCAAAACCCAGA
>NC_051408.1:6495967-6496086 GCF_015228065.2 Penaeus monodon | reverse complement strand
CCCATTTTTTTTTCTTTTTTTTAGCCATATTTTCCCCATTATAACCTAATATCACATCCCACACACCTGCCTCTTTTCTCTTTTAACAAAACATTGTTCCCCTTGACTGGAAAAAAGGA
>NC_051408.1:6494404-6494591 GCF_015228065.2 Penaeus monodon | reverse complement strand
TAACGGCGAAATTAGATAGTGATTGGCGTGCAACGTTGCAAGGCAGCAAGGACCACGTGGATGGGTACAGTTGCAGACGATGGGAGAATAAGAAATAAAAATGATGGTGATGATAATGGATCAGAGGAAAGAAATTGAAGGTTTGCGGGAAGTGGAAGGTGAAGAAGACCGGAAAGTAAAATAAAAT
>NC_051408.1:6493792-6494088 GCF_015228065.2 Penaeus monodon | reverse complement strand
AAGGAATCATTCAAAACGCAATTCCCTCCTCTCTCCACCCCCATCCCCCCCATCCAAAAAAAAAAAAACACAAACAATGACAACCCTCACTCCCCCCTCCCCACTCTCCCAGCCTCCCCCCCCCATATCTCTAAAAATAACTATATCCTTCAGAAGTAGAAACAGATACTCAAAGGCCACAGCAGATGAAGGGCAGATCCACAGGCAATAATTACGCTGATGAACATCAAGATTACGCAGATATGCAAATGACCCTGGCTGAAAGTTACTTGTGCGATGTAATTTGCATATTGGTA
>NC_051408.1:6493018-6493202 GCF_015228065.2 Penaeus monodon | reverse complement strand
TGCCTAACGAAGGATATTAAGCAACAGACAGACATTATTTCTTGAAAGATTATGCCTCCAAGATAGTGAAGGGGGGGGGGGGGTAAGAGGCAGGCGGGCCGCTAACAAGGTTACCTTTTAACTCTTTCTTCTTCCTTATTTATCATCATCTTTATCTCTCTGTCTATTTAGGAAGGTGAGGCTA
>NC_051408.1:6492233-6492361 GCF_015228065.2 Penaeus monodon | reverse complement strand
TTTGTTTTATTGGTATATCTTAGATTTACTATCTATAAACAAGACACGAGTATTGTTTATTCAAATTTATTTATTTATCTCATTTTCTAGCGTCCTGGAAAGTCATTCGACTAATCTAGACATGTCAG
>NC_051408.1:6491970-6492206 GCF_015228065.2 Penaeus monodon | reverse complement strand
CGAAAACCTCGTTGCATACACAAGGTGATGCAAAAAACATGAATGCAAACACACATGCATACACGAGCGCCAATCCATATAACTGACCCAAATAAATGCATTTGTCCATTCCTTATACACGCAGGCACTCTATTTGAGCGCAGAAGCATATGTATTTTTCATGGACGGACTCGCTTGCATGCTACATAGATACGGAATCACAGGCTTTCTCTATAAACAAAGGCACAGGTAAATAC
>NC_051408.1:6491566-6491730 GCF_015228065.2 Penaeus monodon | reverse complement strand
TGACCATAACCCGGCCACGAGCGGACGCATTCCCCGGAGACAGAAGGCCGTCGCTTTGCGCACCCAACCGCCAACGGCCGCCATTACACCCAGCGCTCCGGATAACGTAATCATCCATCGTGGAGCTTAATTATGTGAAAATATCCGGCGGATGTGATGGCAGT
>NC_051408.1:6491300-6491514 GCF_015228065.2 Penaeus monodon | reverse complement strand
AACAGCGTAGGTTTGCAAATAAGGGGAAGCTGGAGTTCCTGTCGCTTGGGGGAAGACGCGTGTGTCCGTTGCATTGCGTTCGTACGTGGGGGCAAGCGGGCGTATTTTCATTAACCTGTTACATGTATCTCAACACAAGTTATTACTCTCCTGCACACTTTCCACGAACAAACGCATCTACACTAATTCATCTTCTTTTTTCTTCTTACGGAAA
>NC_051408.1:6491128-6491249 GCF_015228065.2 Penaeus monodon | reverse complement strand
ACGCGCGCACGTCTGTGGAGCTTCCCATGGACTGCTTTACGTGTTTCCTTTCCCCCCTGTTTTTTGGGGTTTTGCCCGGACACAGGACATTCGAAAAAGACATGACAAACAGCAAAGACAA
>NC_051408.1:6490385-6491003 GCF_015228065.2 Penaeus monodon | reverse complement strand
CCTTTAAAGGGAAAAAAGGGATAGGACTCTTTTTCCTTCCCTCTTCCCCCTCCCCCCCCCCACCTCTTTTTCCCTTCCACCCTCTCCCCCCCACACTTTAGGGACCCCCCCTTTCCCCCCCCTTCTTTTTTCCCCCCCCCACCCCTCCCCCCCATTTCCCCCCCCTCCCCCTCCCTTCCCCCCCCCATCATTTTAACGCCCCTTCCCTTCCCCCCCTTTTCCCCTTCCCCCCTCCCCTCCCCCCCCCCGTTCCCCCCCCCTTTTTTCCAAACCCCCCTCCCCCCATCATTAAAACCCTCCCCCCAAACCCTTTTTCCCCCCCCTCTCCCCCCTATCCCCCCCTCCCCCCCCAATCCTTTAAACGACCCCCCTTCCCCCCCCTTTCCTCCCTCCCCCCCATCACATTACGTCGCGTCAGTCTCCCTTCTCTGATTTCCTTCCTTCGCTGGAAACTTCAACGCCAACTCAGAGCATGATCCTTCGTCTCTTCCTCGCGAGAAAAAATATATATCTTTTGATAATTCGTTCATAAATTTTTTTTCCATTAAATTTTCTATATATTTTGGGGGGAAAATTTCGGGTTCGAAAATTTTGAGTTTTTGGTTGGGTTTTTGGGGG
>NC_051408.1:6489491-6490094 GCF_015228065.2 Penaeus monodon | reverse complement strand
CTCCACCCCCACCCCAACCCCCCCTTTTCAAAGTTGCAAGGTGGCCCAAGGGGTTTTTCCCAGGAATGCAAAACCGTTGGGGAAACTGCGACCGACGTTTCTTGGTGTGGTTTTGGCAAGAAGAAAATCCAAAATGGGGGGGAAAAAAGCATGATGGCGGGGGGAGGCCCCTTGGGGGAAAAGGGGCTTCAGGGTGAGCCAATTAGGGTGGGGTAATTAGTGTAAGGGGGTTTCAGGGTGAGACAATTAGGGTGGAGGAGCGGCAGGGTGAGACAAGGGTGAGATAAAGTGAGGCGGTTAGTGTGAGGGAGCTTCAGGGTGAGAAAAATAGGATGAGGGAGCTTCAGGGTGAGGTAATTAAGGTGAGGGAGCTTCAGGGTGAGGGAGCTTCAGAAAGAGACGAGGGGAAGAAACTTTAGGGCCACCAAAAGGGTTGGGGGAGCTTTTGGGGGGAGGGCCCAGGGCGAGGAAATTTGGGTGGGCAAATTTGGGTGAGGGGTATGCCCATACATCTAAAACGCTAATGATTTTCTCTATATCTAAATGTAATTAATTTTTGTTTTCGGCATTAGTCACTGTCTATGATATTCTTAAAAAGGGGTG
>NC_051408.1:6489342-6489434 GCF_015228065.2 Penaeus monodon | reverse complement strand
GGCGAATTTGGTTTTTGTATCAAGCGAAACTTTTAAAACCATTTTTTTGAGTTGGGCCCTGACGACCGTACGTCCAGGAAAATTTTTGGGGG
>NC_051408.1:6488891-6489031 GCF_015228065.2 Penaeus monodon | reverse complement strand
AAAATAAAAGGAAAAAGAAAGTAAGAAAAGAAGAAACCCCGTAAAGAATAAAAGAAAAATTAAAGGAAAAACTAAAAAAAGAAATTTAGAAAAAGCAAAAAAAAAAAAAAGAAAAAGGTGAAAAAAATTTTAAAGGGGGG
>NC_051408.1:6488742-6488849 GCF_015228065.2 Penaeus monodon | reverse complement strand
CAAATTTTCCCCCCTCTTTCCCTTTTTTCCCATTTTCCCCCCCCCCCCCCCTTTTATTCTTAATTATTTTCCTTTTTTTTTCTCCTTTGTCATTTTTGGGGGTCCCT
>NC_051408.1:6488115-6488480 GCF_015228065.2 Penaeus monodon | reverse complement strand
AAAAGTGAAATCATTTCTTTTAATTTTATTTCCACGGAGAGAGAATTTTGGGCACGAAGCATGAAAAACTAAAAATTTTTTGTATTTTTAAAAAAAGGGGACAGTAAATCGAATTAAGATTTCTCGGTCCAATTTAAATTAAATTAAAATTTAAATTGGGTACAAAAGGGAAACCCAAAAAGGGCAGAGGAAAAAGCAGTGAGACAACGGGAAAAGAAGGCAATGAAGACAACATCAGGGATACAGGGCCAAAAAAACATCAGATAGAAAAGAAGATAGTCCGATAAAAGGGGAAAACAGACATAAAAAACCGGGGGAAAGGCTACAAACAAAGACAGATAGATGAAAGACGGACAAAGACGGAG
>NC_051408.1:6487560-6487739 GCF_015228065.2 Penaeus monodon | reverse complement strand
GAAATCCCGCAAAAGCCATGTCAAATCTTATTGCAAACTGACGCAATCGATATCAACTTTTCCTCCTCTGTTGCAAACGTGAACATTGCATTATATCGAATTGCATTATGCAATCTGAAAAATTATTAAAAAAAACAGATGAGTTGCTCAGATAATAATTCTTATTTTTCTAAGGCAGC
>NC_051408.1:6485792-6485958 GCF_015228065.2 Penaeus monodon | reverse complement strand
AAGAATAATTTTAATGAGTGGACAATTTCTTGAGATCGTGAAGGCAGGAATTAAACGTTGCAACAGAACGAAATATAATCATTGGTTAAGATGAGTTTCTGAGCGTGTTCATGTTTGTACCAGAACTTATTAGTTTATCTTTTCAAGGTACAGTTTGTAGGCACGA
>NC_051408.1:6485242-6485384 GCF_015228065.2 Penaeus monodon | reverse complement strand
TTTGCAACCTCCACCATCTCCGGCAGTCTCTTAGCTCAATGTAGGATAAATCAGACCCTTGCAACGGCCTCCTGCATAAGACATTTCCGGTGTGCAAAAGTGCTATAAAACATCGGCAAAAAATTAATGGCATTTTGGTAAT
>NC_051408.1:6484722-6484791 GCF_015228065.2 Penaeus monodon | reverse complement strand
TTAAGCTCCTTTTTTGTTTCTTTGTTCCCTTCTTCCACATACATTTATCTCTTCCTCTCCTGTGTATGT
>NC_051408.1:6483899-6483992 GCF_015228065.2 Penaeus monodon | reverse complement strand
TTGTATTTATTGTGATTTGTAATGTGTTGTAATATGTGTAACGACTGATATACGATGACGACCCTAAAATGACTACCCTGGACGACTCGGCAC
>NC_051408.1:6483693-6483786 GCF_015228065.2 Penaeus monodon | reverse complement strand
GACCAGATACGCACGATGACGACCCCAAGACGACGACCCTGGACGACGGCTCAATGGACACTCAGAGAAGAAGAATGACTCAGCACGATGACA
>NC_051408.1:6483069-6483625 GCF_015228065.2 Penaeus monodon | reverse complement strand
CTTGCAATTGATTGAGACCTTTTTTTTTTTTTGCCGAGTCATTCTTCTTCTCTGAGAATCCATTGAGCCGTCGTCCAGGGTAGTAATTTTAGGGTCGTCATCGTATATCAGTCGTTACACATATTACAACACATTACACATATTACAAATGCCACATATTACGAACAATTACATATATTACAAACGACACATATTACGAACAATTACATATATTACAAACGACACATATTACGAACAATTACATATATCACAAACGACACATATTACGAACAATTACATATATCACAAACGACACATATTACGAACAATTACATATATCACAAACGACACATATTACGAACAATTACATATATTACAAACGACACATATTACGAACAATTACATATATTACAAACGACACATATTACGAACAATTACATATATCACAAACGACACATATTACGAACAATTACATATATCACAAACGACACATATTACGAACAATTACATATATTACAAACGACACATATTACGAACAATTACATATATCACAAAGGACACATATTACGAACAATTA
>NC_051408.1:6482599-6482766 GCF_015228065.2 Penaeus monodon | reverse complement strand
CATTCACAGTGTAAAGGCAATACGATTCAGATCAGGCACAAGGTGGGCGTGCGGGGCTGCAGTCGGTGGGTATATATTGCTATAGGATTTGTATATGTGCGTGCAGAGATATTGATGTAAGCGACTCCTTAAACGAAAAAAAACATATATATAGATGCATAAATGAA
>NC_051408.1:6479311-6479524 GCF_015228065.2 Penaeus monodon | reverse complement strand
ATAAAAATGTATTTACAATCTTACAATCTTACTTATTTACAATCTTATTTCAATTACTAAAACTCCTTATTTACAAATCTTACAAATCTTACTTACAAATCTTCCTTATTTACAAATAAATCTTAATTACTTATAAATCTTCTTATTTACAAATCTTACTTACAAATCTTACTTAGATATAAATCTTACCTATTTAATGTCATGGATCCTTAC
>NC_051408.1:6479100-6479192 GCF_015228065.2 Penaeus monodon | reverse complement strand
GGCATAGACCTACGCAGCACCTCCCCCCCTCTAACCCCCTCCCCCCTCCCCCCCTCCCCCCCCCCCCAAACTCCCCCACCGTCCTCCACCCG
>NC_051408.1:6478481-6478546 GCF_015228065.2 Penaeus monodon | reverse complement strand
CCTTTGTTATGTCGGGTTCAGTGGCTCGGTATAGGGGGGGAGGGGGGAGGGGGGATATGGTCATT
>NC_051408.1:6477257-6477616 GCF_015228065.2 Penaeus monodon | reverse complement strand
CCACTATCAGCGGAACGGAAGCAGTTCGGCGTAATTGTGGGAGAACCAGAGAAGGCGCTCGATTCCTTTCCCTGCGCTGATTTACAACTCAAAATAGGCTGAAATAAGGATCGCTTTTTTTGCCATGAAATAGGAATCGTTTTTTTTTACCGTGAAATAGGGATCGTTTTTTTTTTTGCCATGAAATAGGAATCGCTTTTTTTCGTGAAATAGGGATCGTTTTTTTACCATGAAATAGGGATCGCTTTTTTTGCCATGAAATAGGGATCTTTTTTTTTACCGTGAAATAGGGATCGTTTTTTTTCCATGATATAGGGATCGTTTTTTTTGTCATGAAATAGGGATATGTTTTTCTTGAT
>NC_051408.1:6477000-6477094 GCF_015228065.2 Penaeus monodon | reverse complement strand
ATCTTTTACATAATAGGAATGATTGTTCATACATAGGATCGTTTATTCATAATATAGGATCATGTTTAATCATACATAACATCAGACTATAACG
>NC_051408.1:6476168-6476271 GCF_015228065.2 Penaeus monodon | reverse complement strand
ATATGCAGGAAATGGGACCCCTTTTTTTCTCCTTAGTACAGCTGTTTTTTCTTTTTTTTTCACCAAATATAAATACAGTTGGAGTAAGGATACATTTTTTTTA
>NC_051408.1:6475543-6475661 GCF_015228065.2 Penaeus monodon | reverse complement strand
GATAAGAGAGGAGAGGGGGACATAAACCGAAAATATAGATAGATAGAGAAACAGATAAGGAAAGCGAGACGAGCGAGGAAAGAGACCAAGAACCACAGAGTAAACCTACGCCAGAATG
>NC_051408.1:6474437-6474579 GCF_015228065.2 Penaeus monodon | reverse complement strand
ATACTTGTAAAAATAACGATAACAATAAGAACAATATTGCAACAGCTGTCGTCATTGCAGTTATCATGTTGATATACAATCTTTAAAATTTTAAGAGCTATCATTATAATATAAATAGCAAAGTTAGTAACCGTTAGAGGCT
>NC_051408.1:6474196-6474340 GCF_015228065.2 Penaeus monodon | reverse complement strand
CGCCATTACTGATAACGGTAAATATATATAACACAAGATTCTGATTAATTAATGGAGTGTATATGCAACAGACTTTTAAATATCCTTTTTGCATTTTATTTCTTAATTTTCTCCCGTGAACTTTCCGACCAAAATGAAAACTCG
>NC_051408.1:6473914-6474151 GCF_015228065.2 Penaeus monodon | reverse complement strand
GTTTAGGTGCCAGAATTAATGCAACCAAAGAAAAACAGAGAGAAAATCGGTTATGTGGAAACACATGTTGCATATACTTTTAATACCTCGTGTGCAACGGTGTTTATTGCAGTCGGAGTTCTTGTAAAAGAGAGATCGAGACAGATTTAGGTTGAAAAATATTGATGTAGTTACTAATAACGAAGATAAGTACTTGAATATAGACAGAGAGAGACAGCCATGGATATAAATACCCTG
>NC_051408.1:6473322-6473886 GCF_015228065.2 Penaeus monodon | reverse complement strand
CATGTGTTGTGCGTGTGTGCATGTAAGGGAAACCGAGCCAAGTGGAGCGGATTTTTCTTGATCTGCCGATGACGTCACAGACAGCGCGCCATACGGGTCTCGCTGACTCACTAAATAGCCTTGAATAACCGAAATTTGACTAGAGTGAGTAGTTCGCTCTGTGGTTAATATTATGCAGAATATTTGTCAGTATGTGCCCTGATTTTGAGTCACGTGCGGCCGTCGATGCGTCTTTGTTTGTACGATGACGCATGCGCTGTCTCTCCCGGGTCTGCGCACGTCCAGGGGATACGAGCAATTACTAAAATGAATAAGAGATGAAAAAAAATGAAGTAACATGACTCTGATATTCTAAAAATAGAACAGGAGATTCCGTGTGATGCGATCTTGGCGAATTTCACACTGTAACGAAGTCTTGCAATTTCGGGGTAATGTTTGTACATATTCTAGATTTTCTGCATTTTTTCCAAGTTCAATGTCAGACACATTTCACGCATTTTCGAATTCCCACGAAATAGGATTGCGTCATCAATTCTGAGTACATATTATAAAAAAAAGTCTTTC
>NC_051408.1:6472644-6472977 GCF_015228065.2 Penaeus monodon | reverse complement strand
CTGAAGCTATATTTTGCAGAAAAATATTGCACACTGAATGAAAGCACTTATAACTGACGACCTTTCCATCTCTTGATGAAAGTATTTCGCAACCTCCCTGCAGATGCGATAACGAAACACAGATATTAAATACGATATAATAACTCGTTCAATGACTGAATTAAAAAGAACTGAACGTTATTTGACAACGTTATCTTTGACACGTGATCGCATTTGGGTAATATTAACTGAACTTGCAGACTGTGTTTGTTTTCTGTTAACTCCGAAAGGGATTTCCGAGAAAGGATTTCATCTCCGTAATGAATTTGAGACTTGTGGGATGCTGAGTGAGAT
>NC_051408.1:6472140-6472227 GCF_015228065.2 Penaeus monodon | reverse complement strand
GGGAAAAGGAGGGGGGAAAAAAAAAAAAGGGGGAAAAGGGAGTTAAAGGGAAAAAGGGGAGGGGAGGAGGGGAAGGTTTTTTTAAAT
>NC_051408.1:6471985-6472062 GCF_015228065.2 Penaeus monodon | reverse complement strand
TAGGAGCAGATATGACAAACTCAAAGGAAATGAAGTTTTTAAAAATAGTGAAAATTACAGGTGTGATTTGCGTTTGT
>NC_051408.1:6471332-6471576 GCF_015228065.2 Penaeus monodon | reverse complement strand
TTTATAGAGCTATCCCATGTTAAGAATCAGAGGTCCCAAGACACTGTTAGAATCCTCGCCAATGTATTACAAATTCCATGCATAACGTATGCAAATGACAACACGGCAGAAATTTTGAGAATATAATTTTCTAATTTTTTAAAACTTTTTCTCCCCCCGTTGGGGTTGATAGAGAAGGGGAAAAGGGGGAGAGAGGAAGGGGGAAGGGATTGGGGAGTGGGGGGGGAGGAAGAGGGGAAAAGGG
>NC_051408.1:6470967-6471177 GCF_015228065.2 Penaeus monodon | reverse complement strand
TTTATAGAGCTATCCCATGTTAAGAATCAGAGGTCCCAAGACACTGTTAGAATCCTCGCCAATGTATTACAAATTCCATGCATTAACGTATGCAAATGACAACAGCGGCAGACAATTTGAGAATATAATACACTACACTGGTTTCACTTTTTTCTGACACTCTGTAAATAGTGGGTATTATTGGAGGTATGTTGCTAAAGATCTTTTTTT
>NC_051408.1:6470544-6470728 GCF_015228065.2 Penaeus monodon | reverse complement strand
GCCACACATCACACGGGGACTGATTTTTTATTTTTTATCGGTTCAATCAAGTGAATGTGTGTTCTTAGCCATGTTAAGAGGTCGAGTTACTTAAAAGCACAATGGCTGTTTGTATTGTATTTTTTCTGAATTGTTAACACGGGTCATCTCTTCCTCTCTCTTGTTCGTGTGTTGATAAGAGAAG
>NC_051408.1:6470249-6470383 GCF_015228065.2 Penaeus monodon | reverse complement strand
ATTTGTGTTTAAATCTACATCTTGTGCGTCTGTATGTATATGCGTTTATTTTCATCCACAAATATTTATGTATTTTGTATCAGCGCCTATATACGAAGACAAAAAAAAGTCCCCTAATTGCTATGTGTTCATTC
>NC_051408.1:6469636-6470050 GCF_015228065.2 Penaeus monodon | reverse complement strand
AATACTCTAATTGCTATGTGTTCACTCGAAGCACCCAGTCCCTCCCTCGATAAAGCGCCAACAACCTTTAAATAAAGCCAAAACTACCACAGGAAGACCGATAACCGTTCTTTAAGAAGACAAAAAAAAGGAAAGAAAAACAGTTTTTAGGGGAGAGGGAGAGGAGGTAGGGGTGGAGGGGGAGGGGGGGAGGTAGGGGAGGTAGGGGAGATAGGGGAGTAGGGGAGATAGGGGAGGGGGGAGATAGGGGAGGAGAGGAGGTAGGGGAGGTAGGGAAGATAGGGGAAGGTAGGGGAGGAAGGGAGGGGGGAGATAGGGGAGGAGGGGAGGGAGGAGGGGACAACACACGCGCCGAAAATACTAACTATGCGACGTTTGGCTATAATGACCATATCTGTGTACGTTAATCACCTT
>NC_051408.1:6469028-6469154 GCF_015228065.2 Penaeus monodon | reverse complement strand
TATCAACAGCACTCCATAAATCGGGTGTATCTGGCGATTGTCACACAACAATCAATCACCCATCCAGGACTGCACATCAAGTTGCCGTATTTGGTCTCGGCTCAGAGATCATTTGAATAAACCTTG
>NC_051408.1:6468594-6468772 GCF_015228065.2 Penaeus monodon | reverse complement strand
GTGATGGTGATGATATTTTTTCCCCCTCCTTGGTTTGCATCAAAAGTCACTGACGGATTGTGATGATTTTAAGGGTCAGCTGCCCAGGTATCAATTTATAGGATTTTGATGGTGAGGTAAATATAGGATGAAGTAAAAGGATGCAGCGCTTGTGCTATTTCCAGTGTAGGTCGGTTAG
>NC_051408.1:6467036-6467743 GCF_015228065.2 Penaeus monodon | reverse complement strand
AATTCACACCGTCTGGGTGCCTTGCAATCTATTCCAATGTTTATTCATTTATTTAACTTTTACTCCTAACAGCTGGCACCTTAATCGACGCTCCTTCAGAAAACGCTATAAGGGTTGCTACTTCGGCGCAAGAAACAGGAGGAATGAAATATGGGGGAATAAAAGAGAGAGAGAGAAGGAGAAAGAGGGAGAGAAGGGAAAGGAGAGAGAAGGGAAGGATCGAATTCGGGGGAATGAAATACGGGGGGATAAAGGAGAGGAAGAGAAGGAGAAAGAGGGAGAGAGGGGGAAGGAGAGAGAAGAGAAGCAGAAAAGGAAAGGGAGAGAAGGAGGAGGAGAAGGAGAAAGAAAGAGAGAAGGAGAAGGTGAGAAGAGAAGGTACAGAGGAAGGAAAAGGAGAGAGAAGATAAGCAGAGATGGAAAGGGAGAGGAAGAGAAGAAGGAGAGAAGAGAGGGTACGAAGGAAGAAAAGGAGTGAGAAGACAAGCAGAGATGGAAAGGGAGAAAATGAGGATAGGGAGGTGAAGAGAGAAGGGACGAAGGAAGGGAGAGGAGTAAGAAAAGAAGCAGAGAAGAAACGGGAGAATAAAAGGACCGAAGAAAGAGTGATAAAAGGAAGAAAGAAAAAGAAAAGGGTTAGGGATTAGGGAGTATTTAAATAAGAGAGTTATCACAGAAACTAGTAATAGAACAGACAGCCAGAGATG
>NC_051408.1:6466643-6466886 GCF_015228065.2 Penaeus monodon | reverse complement strand
TTTTCAAGACATCATATTAACATTTTTTTTACATAGAACAATTCAACCCGTAGATGACCAAACAACGGAAGTAAAAGCAGTGAAAAATGTTCAGCATAAACGCTACCTGTTATATATATGTTCTACAAGATTAGATTATCAGTAATGGAGGTCAGTAGAGCGATCTTAAGAGAACGTGATTGTCAGGTATAAAATCTGTTCAATAGAGGGGGTTACTTGTTACACGGTGGGTAGTTGGATCAA
>NC_051408.1:6465129-6465450 GCF_015228065.2 Penaeus monodon | reverse complement strand
GTATCCTGGCTTGCACACAGAACTACACAATTCCTGAAAAACATCTGGTAAGTGTAGGATACCAGGCGTCCTTCGTGAGAGTGAACAAATATCCTAAAATTTAAAAGAATTGAGGGGGGGGGGAGGGGAAAAAAAGGGTGCCATTAGCATATATATGGAGACAGTGAGAATGTTACCGAATGTGTATCATTTAATTGGGTTCTTTATAAAGTGTTATGGTTAGGATTCTGTTTATCATTAATTGTGTACGATAATTGGCTTAATAGATGTTTTTTTTTGTTTCTTTGGTTTTATTTTGATAGTATTATCTTTTTCCAATTG
>NC_051408.1:6464882-6464985 GCF_015228065.2 Penaeus monodon | reverse complement strand
GAACGATGAAAAGAGACAAAAAGGAAATTGGTTTAAGGATTAAAAGATGAACTGATAAACAAGCATCAGAATAAGTTAATAAAGAAAAAAAATGAAGGGCAGC
>NC_051408.1:6464479-6464708 GCF_015228065.2 Penaeus monodon | reverse complement strand
GACAAACAGGCAATAAAAATCAGGCAGCAGGCATCATGCAGCAAGAGCCAAGAAAGAGGCAAACAGCAGGAGGCGGCAGAAACTTATCCAGTGCGCAACGCGATGCTCTGCTGACTGGCCGCGGACGACAGGCAAGGGGCGGGAATAGCGATCATGTCAGAGATATGATCCTGTGAGAGGTGAGATGCTGCCTTTAGCGCCGCCCATGTCCCCTACCGTGGGCGGAGTT
>NC_051408.1:6464205-6464383 GCF_015228065.2 Penaeus monodon | reverse complement strand
TTATGAAAGCAAAGGATAAAGGTAAAATGTGATAATTATTCATTTTTTCTTCAATATGCGCGGCGGGAGGGGGGGGAGGGGGGTTATGAATGAAGGAAGAGGTAAAATGGGGGAGGATTGGAAGCAAAGAGTGCAGGAAAAGAAGCAATAATTTGTTTTTTTTTCTTAGATACACACG
>NC_051408.1:6464091-6464163 GCF_015228065.2 Penaeus monodon | reverse complement strand
GTATACTGGAATCTTGTACTTTTTTTCCTGCATTATTGATTTTTTTAGTTGAAAAATCAAATCGATCAACGG
>NC_051408.1:6463064-6463183 GCF_015228065.2 Penaeus monodon | reverse complement strand
GCGGAATCCCTCCTCAGGAGTCCAAAGGGCGCCTCATCCTCCATGCACGAGGGGCGTCCCCTGCAGGAGCTGCCTCCGCGCATGACCGTCGGCGAGGCAGCTGGGCGGCCGTGACCCGA
>NC_051408.1:6462359-6462486 GCF_015228065.2 Penaeus monodon | reverse complement strand
GCCAAATCGCCTTTTAATATGATTGAAAATCTCATCAAAACCATGTCCCTCATAAGGGCTGCTAAAGACCAAACCGAAAGTATGTTCCTCGATGCTACCCTCATCCCCCCCTCCCCCCACCCTTCCT
>NC_051408.1:6461431-6461633 GCF_015228065.2 Penaeus monodon | reverse complement strand
TTAATTTTCGCAGAACTGAAAGCCAATTACGAAGAAGTAGGTACGAAAAATTCTCACAAAACTGTGCAACGAAGAAGGAAATATAAACAGAAGATAAAAAAAATCCTCCCAAGGTGCCTCTGTTGCCGGTTCACGTATTAATCAAGTGTTTTATTTCCCGATTTATTGCAAATTTGTTAAGGCGTCGCGAAAGGAAGTCGGG
>NC_051408.1:6461054-6461148 GCF_015228065.2 Penaeus monodon | reverse complement strand
CTAATTCCGCTAACCATTTTAACAACAATCTAAATGACAAGACCCTCGGCAAAGAATATAACACGTTATTATATCTCCATAACTATAATTTCTC
>NC_051408.1:6460784-6461024 GCF_015228065.2 Penaeus monodon | reverse complement strand
TAGAAGACCATTAATTACCTCGTTAATTGGAAGAATCTAAAGCAATTATTAATTAGGGGCGACGGCTGATGATACGGAGAGGAACAGACTGTCGTGACGAGAGAATAAGTTAATGACAGCGATTTATATGTAATGATTAGGAATGCCTTAATTAGTTCCATCAAGGTCAGTGTTGTGAGGGAGGGAGGAGAAGGAAAATGATAAGATTTTTAAAAAAGGCAAATAGGGTTAATTGGCTTT
>NC_051408.1:6460098-6460410 GCF_015228065.2 Penaeus monodon | reverse complement strand
TGTGACCTTGATTGCACTGGCATTGACCTTGTGGAGGGAGAGAATAACCAAGGTCACGATGGATGTTTCTGCGCCACGTGAGAAGAGGGGAGAAGGTAGAGAAAGGGGAGAGAGGGATGGAAAGGGAGGGGGAGAAAGAAAGGGGAGGAAGGAGTTAACGTAGAGAGGAGGAGAGGGAAGGGAAAGAGAGGGAGGGAAAAGGAGTAGAAGATTGTGAAAGGGAGAGAGGGAGAGAAGGGGGAGAACGAAAGGGAATTGGGAGAGAGGACAAGAGGAAAGAGGGGAGGGGAGAGGGAGATAGATAACACGAAA
>NC_051408.1:6458096-6458185 GCF_015228065.2 Penaeus monodon | reverse complement strand
CACTGCCATCGAACCTTGACCCTTTCTGGTTCAAGTGTAACACAATACTCTTGTATAAAGTCCAACGATATTGTCAAAAGTTATTCGCT
>NC_051408.1:6456596-6457834 GCF_015228065.2 Penaeus monodon | reverse complement strand
GTGTGTGGTTTTAGATTCTTGTCTTGTTTTTGAAAAGAAAAAAAAGGACAAAAAATTCCCAATGTTTTTTTTCTTTTTTTTTACATCTTATTTCCCCCTTTTACCTCTCATACTACTTTTACTAATTTTAGAAGAAAAAAGTAGCTTACAAGTTTTTACAAGTTTAAAAAAAAAAAACATTGAGTCAAGAAGGGTAGATATACAGTGCTTTTTGCGTCTCGTTCCCACCTCTATGGCTGACATGATTCCACGCCGGGGTTCGGGGCTTAAAAACATTTTCACACAAGCCGGCGCCGGGCAATCTCTCTTCAATTAACAATTTTAGGAGGGAGGGTGGGAAAAGTCTCATAGAGCACAAATCTATCGAAATGTCTATCGCAATGCAGTCGACGGGGCCTCGACTTTGTCCTCGCGATTATCACTGTTTACATTTTAGGCTCGTGGTGCTTACGCGCGGCCGACACAAGATTAATTACAGTGGTTAAATTTACACTCGCTTTTACAGATCACCCGCTTATGATTGGCATTCCTATTTACGTCATAGAAGAAATTGCCCTTCTCTATTCTCTACTTTATTAATTTTAGGTTCATTTCCATTTTAATTGAGAAATGCCAGATAACCCGCGTCTCGGCGCTAGTGCAGGGGACCGTTGCTGACCCCGACGTTGCCATATCGCTCACCCGGATTAAAAACCAGAGCTGGAATGTGATCGATCGCGAGGTCAGGCGGCACGAGAAACAGCGGCGTTATTCCAAAATCGGTCAAGTGCAGATAGGCGAGGATGATTCGACTTTCGGATCTCTTTAGTTTGGAAGAAGGGGAGCGAGATGTGCGTCGAGAGAAAATGCGGTACCTGGCAACCGCGGCTGACCTTAGATGGGCGGTGACTTTCTCTGCATACCTGTTGCAGAAATTGCCATGTTTGAGGATTTAAATCCCCCTCGGACTCATTCTGGCTCGGCGGCGCTGCGAGGGGCTTCGACCTCCCTCTCTCGAAGGTTCCCCTGGACGAGGGATAAGGCGGCAGGTCGGGGAAATGTCCTTGGAGGGGAGGCCGCGCAGGTTCTCACGCGGCGGGGGTCCGGCGGGCGTCCGGCCGGCGAGCGCTGGCAACCGCCGCGCCTTACCGTATTTGTCTCTGTGCCAATTTCCAGCGCCGGGCCAATGCATGTCGCCCTCGCCGCTTCCAGGAGTCGCCGCGCCGCGACTCCCTTAGAGCGGACGCAAGCGGCGGAAC
>NC_051408.1:6456393-6456496 GCF_015228065.2 Penaeus monodon | reverse complement strand
CTTCCGGAGGGGCGCAGCCGGGCAAGGGAGGTCGGGATTCGCGCCGGCGGCCCCGCGCACGAAAGCCGCCCGTTTTTACGTACGTGCGGATCCGGCGAGGGAC
>NC_051408.1:6456150-6456358 GCF_015228065.2 Penaeus monodon | reverse complement strand
TGTTGCCATTAGGGCGCAGATTCCGCGATCATCCCGGGGCTAATTTTGCCGACCGAAGGAGACTGGTTAATCTTTAATTGATTTTGCAGAGATCTTTGCTTTGCAAGAATCAATCCCATTTTCTCGGCGCGTTGTATATTGTTCACATGCTTACTTGTTACCAAAGTCTATTAAACTTTCCGAAATCTTTCTTTCCCCTAATACATAA
>NC_051408.1:6455864-6456131 GCF_015228065.2 Penaeus monodon | reverse complement strand
AACATGACACACAATTCTCAGTAGAACAGTTCTTTGCAAATTTCAAACGCCTCGATTTTCTAACTCATATTTCAACATTAAACCTTCACTAAATGCATAATTTTAGAAGTAACTAAAGCATTTTATTAATCAATCTGAGAATTAGCTGCAATTAAACGACAGGTGTCAGGGAGAGTTTTTTTTTTTTTTTTAATAAGGAGAAAGGTGATGATGAGGATGACGAAGAATATGCAAGTCATGTTCAGAATCGTGATGAATATTTTAGAA
>NC_051408.1:6455575-6455730 GCF_015228065.2 Penaeus monodon | reverse complement strand
CGTCATCATTCTATATACGTGCTGGTATTCTGAATATTCTGATCCTGGATGCTGTTAATCTTGTAAACAAACAAAAACAGAAATAAAAACCTAAAATTTGACATAAAGATCCTCTTGACACTCAAATCAATAACACAAGATAACTATCGATAGAT
>NC_051408.1:6454987-6455535 GCF_015228065.2 Penaeus monodon | reverse complement strand
ATAACTTCCAAAAACTTTAAAACTTATACCTGATCAACTGCAAACCTCGAAAACACCAAGTCATAAAGACTATTTTTCCATCGGAAAGACATAGATCGTCCCCTCTACAAAACCCCTCGATCACATCGACCATATGCGGATATCCGCATTCATTTTTTTTTCCCATTTCCATTTCATCTTCTCCTTAATTCTCTCTGTATCCTTTACTTTTACCATCAAAATAACTAGATGAGAAACCAAATGTGTGATAAACGAGTATTACGCCCGAATACAAATAATTAACGAATAATTTGAACACGAAAAACACACACAAAACAAACAATATTTCAAACTTTCAAACGTATTATCGTAATGAATCGAAATCTCTAGGCTAAAGACATTTTTCAGAGACTAGTTCCCCTTCAACGCTCAAACTGCCATGTGCGGTATGCGATTAATTTGTTTTGCCCGGTTTGGGCATTGCATGCTTTCTTGATTCTCTTTCCCTTTATTTTATCCTAAATAATCCTTGTGGATTAGATGTGTTAAATCAGGAATTAAGCGAATAC
>NC_051408.1:6454380-6454460 GCF_015228065.2 Penaeus monodon | reverse complement strand
ATTAACAGTTGTTTATGAGCAGGCGAGTCCATGAGTAATTTATCACGAGATTACGAGTGACTCATCCCAGCTCTACAAAA
>NC_051408.1:6454018-6454117 GCF_015228065.2 Penaeus monodon | reverse complement strand
CCCGAGCCTGTTCTTGCAACGAGCAACATTCTCTCTCTGAACGCCAGATCCAATGAGCAGATAATTCAGCGGCATCGTCTTAATCATAGGCCTATCTCT
>NC_051408.1:6453072-6453932 GCF_015228065.2 Penaeus monodon | reverse complement strand
TCTCAGGGTTGCAAAGGCGATATTAGGTGGCGCGCATTGGCAATGATGTTGAAGGGAAGGCGTGGTGGTCATCCGGTTGCAGAGGATTTGGTATGCAACACAGGCGCGAGGAAGGTAATGTGGGAGAGGGAGGGGAGGGGAGGGAGGGAGGGGGGAGGGAAGGAGGGGGTGAAGGGAGGAGGAGGGGAGGGAGGGAGGGAATGTAAAAGGGCGATGGGAGGGAGGGAGGGGGTGAAGGGAGGGGGAGGGGAGGGAGGGAATGTGGGAGAGAGGGGAATGTAGGAGGGGGAGATGTGGGCGGAAGAGGGGGGTAAGGGAATGTAGGAGGAGGAAGGGAGGGAGAGGGAGAGCAAGAAGGGAGAGAGGGAGGGAAAGGAGGGGGAGGGAGATGTGGCAGGAAGGGAGGAAGGGAGAGAGTAGAGGAGAGAACATAGGATCTTACGAAGGATAGGAGGAAGAGAGGAGAAGAGGAGGATAAAAACGAATGGAGAAGCAGCAATGGAGGAATGTAGAAGGAAGGAAGGAGCAAAGGAAAGAAAAAAATAGGAGGGAAGGGGAAAGTCGAAAGGGAAGAGAGAGAGAGGAAGGAATTAAAAGGTGAATAGTAAGAATTGGAATGAATGGAAGAGAGAGAGAGACAAAGGGAATGTGGGAAGAGAGAAAGTTAAAGGTAGGGAAAAGAAGAGGGAGGAGGGAAAGACGCAAAAGATTATGTAGAAGTGGAATAGGGGAAGAGCAAAACGAGAAGAGGAAGAGACAAAAAAGAGGAGAAAGAGAGAGAGGAAGTAAACGGAGAAAGAAAGAATAGATTAGAGAAGAGATGAAGAACGGAAAAATAACAGATAAGGAATGGGAAGAGA
>NC_051408.1:6452244-6452465 GCF_015228065.2 Penaeus monodon | reverse complement strand
CAAAATCGTCAACCCGGAATGCCAGCCACCAAAGGGTCGGTTAGTCTCCGCTGTTCGACGAAGGATCAGCAAAAGTCTTTCCTTCATTCCCATCCAACCTTTTGTGAGCGAAGGGGTTTCTCCTGTCGCAGCCAGGGGGTTTGGGTGATCAAGGGTGTTAAATTAGGGTGTGATGGGAAACGTTTAGAGTGTTAAATTGTATAGTTTTTTTTTTTAGGTTA
>NC_051408.1:6451544-6451768 GCF_015228065.2 Penaeus monodon | reverse complement strand
TATCAGTTATCATATGACATATTACTATATTTTTATTTAACCAGAAATGCAATAACTTTCCATACTACTGTAACTTTAGCCTACTAATTATGTTTAAACGATGATGGTTTAAAGGAATCAATTATCGGTCTAGAAAATAAACCTTTATTCTAATATCTTTATTATTTATTAGTATTTTGATATGACAGTGATGATGATAACATCATCGATATTTATAGTATTCT
>NC_051408.1:6451255-6451328 GCF_015228065.2 Penaeus monodon | reverse complement strand
ACTACCGTTAAATCTAATTTCTTACTTAAACCATTGAGTATTTACTCACTAACTGACCATGGACCTTAACGAA
>NC_051408.1:6450004-6450271 GCF_015228065.2 Penaeus monodon | reverse complement strand
CCCCAGCCATCGCCGCCGTGGCAACTCTTTTACCTGGTGGGAAAAAAACACGTGTTAATTACCGGTAAAACGAAGGTAAAGAAGCCATCTGGTCGAGTCCATTATTAGACCCTTTCGGAATCGTCAGGTCATAGGCGCCAACCCCCTTTGTGTTGGAAGAACGACCGTCATTTTTTTTTTTTTCTTGATTTCCCGCGCTCTTTACTCCCTGGTGCTTATATTTTTTTTCACGGAATCTATATTTCATCCGATAAAACTAGTAATCAC
>NC_051408.1:6447787-6448481 GCF_015228065.2 Penaeus monodon | reverse complement strand
ATAGGAATTTGACAGACAGGCTACGAGATCGTCTCTCTTTCTCCCTCCATCGCTCTCTTCTTCCACCTCTTTTCCCTCTCCACCTCCCCCTCCCTTTCCTCATTCTTCCTTCCCTTCCTTCCTCTCTCTTCCCCCTCTGCCTCTTTCCCCCCTTTACCCCCTATACCTCCTTCCCTTTTCCCCCCCCCCCTCCCCCCGAGCGACCTTAAAAGGGGATGGGGGGGGGGGGCAGAAAGACTTCTCCCCCCTCCCTCTCTTCCCCTCTCCCCCCTCCCCCTCTTCCCCTTTCCCCCCTCCCCCTCTTCCCCTCCTTTCACTGCAAAAATGTTTATGCCACCCTCCCTCCTCCCCCACCCTCTCCCTTCCCCTCCCCCCTTTCTCTTTTCTTCTCCGTCTTCACTTCTTCCTCGTCCACCTCTTTCCTTCACCTCTTCCTCCTCCCCTTCCTCTTCCCCTCTCCCCTTAGCCCCTTCCTCTATCTCCTCTCCCCTCTCCCCTTTTTTTCTCCTCCTCCTTCCATTTTCCTCCCCTTTCTCCCCTCCAACCTCTTTCTCCTCCCCTCCCTCTCCCTCTCTCCACTTATTATTCCCTCTCTCCACTTCCTTCTCTTCCCCTTCACTTTTTCTTCTTCCCCTTCCCTTACATTTACCCCCCCCCACCTTCACCCCCTCCCCTCCTCTCCTCACCTTTAAAC
>NC_051408.1:6446525-6446794 GCF_015228065.2 Penaeus monodon | reverse complement strand
ACCAGGTGGCTAGCGGAGCGCCTTCACCTGATGTCGCATGGGTGGGTAGACCGCCTGCGAACCAGCTGTTGCGTCTGCAGGTGGTGTATGGAGGTCCTTTATTATTCGGTTCGTTCCCCCGAGGCAAGGATAATGCATGTCTCGTGTTGCCTGCCTTGCAACATGGCAACCGCAGCTTCCAGGTTGTGATTTGGGGCGTGCAATCACTGCAGTGTGTGCGGGGTGCTTGGCGAGGGGGGGGGGGAGACACTTTTTTTGTTTTTTTGCTT
>NC_051408.1:6445961-6446085 GCF_015228065.2 Penaeus monodon | reverse complement strand
ATCTGTTAGCACACTTCTATCTGTTAGCGTCCTTCTAAGGCCACTTGCAATGACAACTCAAGGTCGCTTGCAATGTAATCACCAAGAAACAAGTTAAAGAAACAAATGTGATTACTCCCCTCCA
>NC_051408.1:6445818-6445904 GCF_015228065.2 Penaeus monodon | reverse complement strand
GGTTACCGACTGTTGGTAGCGAGAGAACAGCTGGCAAATATGAATGTCTGTGGGCACGCTCCAGCCATGGCCACCGAAAACTGGAC
>NC_051408.1:6445495-6445666 GCF_015228065.2 Penaeus monodon | reverse complement strand
GGGGGGGGGGGGGTTGGATTTAGATTCGAGTGGTTTCTAGGAAGTGTGTGTACGGCGGATCAACGTGGTGATGATGGGAGGTGTACATGTATGTTGACACGTGGGTATGGCTGATGTAAATGAGGTACATACATATATACACAGACCACAACCGCACAAGGACGCAGAGGG
>NC_051408.1:6445152-6445389 GCF_015228065.2 Penaeus monodon | reverse complement strand
CTCCCCTACACGCACACACCTGCCTGACAACGCTTCTCCGAGGCACGTGCTGATAGCGTGCTAACAGCTGGCAGATTGGGCATCACGCTGGACTAATCAGCTGTTATTTTGGATGCTGAGGACCGGGAGAGGAAGCACGCGGTCAGCCGCTGAGAAAATAACGAATGCACGAAATGTAATTTGTTTATTTGTCTTATAATGTTATAGATTATATTTCTATTTGGTAATTGGAGTTTC
>NC_051408.1:6444236-6444531 GCF_015228065.2 Penaeus monodon | reverse complement strand
AAACACAAACATATAACATACACTTCTATACAAAAACAAACATACCACACAGATGATGTAAACAATGAGATACACAGACCCACAGTTAGAAACCATTTATAAGATCCGGAATACAACACCAGGGAGTGGGGACACGAGCACAGGGAGTGGGGTTGAATATTTTACGAGTTAAGGTAACAGACGGGCGAGACGAGAATGCAAAATACGAACGTTTGATTTCTTTGTTGCTGTCTAAGTAAAATCAACACGTGCTTCAAAGAACAGGCAAGTTTCTGTGTTTGTTCGTTACGCACAC
>NC_051408.1:6442532-6443157 GCF_015228065.2 Penaeus monodon | reverse complement strand
GACAGCATCGCCAACAAAGACATTATAACTAATGAAGGCATCGGCTGGGGGGAGGGGAGGGGGGGGGCAGGGATACCCAGGTGGAGGACAAGGGGGGGGGTTAGGATGGGGAGAGGGGGGGTGGCACAAAAGGTGAAGGCGAGGGGGGGGGATGACGGGGGGTGACAGAGGGGGATGGGGGGATGACAGTAAGGGGAGGGGGGTGACAGAGGGGGGTGGGGGGATGACAGTAAGGGGAGGGGAAGTGACAGAGGGGGGTGGGGGGGTGACAGTAAGGGGAGGGGGGTGACAGAGGGGGGTGGGGGGATGACAGTAAGGGGAGGGGGTGACAGAGGGGTGGGGATGACAGGCAGGGGAGGGGTTGACAGGAAGGGGAGGGGTTGACAGGAAGGGGAGGGGAGAGTGACAGAAGGGGGATTGACAGAGGGGAGGGGGAGTGACATGAAGAGGGGAGTGACAGAGAGGGGGGGTGACGACAGGTGGGGGGAGGGGAGTGGAAGGGTCTCACGGGGGAAGACAGGAGGAGGGGGGCAAGGGGCAGGGAGGGGAGGGGGGGCGGGGTAATTAAGTATAGTTCACAGTTTACTATTTCCTTCTTCGTTTCTCTTCCCTTTTCGTCTGTGAC
>NC_051408.1:6441866-6441947 GCF_015228065.2 Penaeus monodon | reverse complement strand
ACCGTAGTTTAGAGAGGCGAGCAGCTGGTCGCCTAAACGGGGTCAAGGAATCCGCGAATTTCATGATTAAACCCGAGAAAT
>NC_051408.1:6440883-6441830 GCF_015228065.2 Penaeus monodon | reverse complement strand
GGACCAGAAGACCTACCTTAAATCCCTTAATTAAAATCCCTTTAATTCCCTTTTTCCTTCTTCCTCTGATTCGTTGACGGCGTCCACGGTCTCCGGCGGTGGCTCTCCTCGTATCCTTCGTCCGTACTTCTTTTCTCATTTTGCTTTCTCCTTCTTCGTTATGTTGGCTCTCTCTCTTTTTTTTTCCTCTGCTTCCGTTCTTTCTCTTTTTTATTGTCTCTCTTTTCTCTTTTCTTTCTCCTTCTTCGGTATTTTGTCTCTTCTTTTCTCATTTTGCTTTCTCCCTCTTCGTTATGTTGGCTCTCTTTTTTTTTTCTCTGCTTCCGTTCTTTCTCTTTTTTATTCTGTCTCTCTTTTCTCCTTTTGCTTTCTCCTTCTTCGTTATGTTGGCTCTCTCTCTTTTTTTTTTCTCTGCTTCCGTTCTTTCTCTTTTTTATTCTGTCTCTCTTTTCTCATTTTGCTTTCTCCTTCTTCGTTATGCTGTCTCTTCTTTTCTCATTTTGCTTTCTCCTTCTTCGTTATGCTGTCTCTCTTTTTTTTCTTCATCTTCCATTCTTTTTTTCTCATTTTTCTCTCTCCCTCTTCGGTATTTTGTCTCTTCTTTTCTCATTTTTCTTTCTCCCTCTTTCTTATTCTGTCTCTTTTTTTATCCTCTTCCTCTCTTCCTCTTTCATCTTCTATCTCTTATCCATTTTTTTCTCATTTTCCTCTATTCTTTCTTAATCTGCCTTTCCCCTCTTTTCCTCCTCTTCCTCTTCCTTATTATATCTCTTTCCACTCTTTTCCTCCTCTTCCTCTCTTCTTTCTTATTCTATGTCTTGTCTCTTGCCTCCTTCCTCCTGTTCTCCACTTCCTCCCCATGTCTCTCTCCCTCTCCCCCTTTCCCCATTCTCTCTCCTTCCCTCTCTCTCTCTCTCCATGCTCCCCTCCCCACTAGCCCCCCCCCC
>NC_051408.1:6440756-6440829 GCF_015228065.2 Penaeus monodon | reverse complement strand
TTCATCCTCCTATCTCCCCATCCTCCCCATTTCACCCCCTCCTTATTCTCCAACCCCCCCCCCACTATCCCTC
>NC_051408.1:6440587-6440726 GCF_015228065.2 Penaeus monodon | reverse complement strand
CCTATCCCTATTCCCTTATCCCACCCCTTCCTCCCCCCAACATCACCCCCAACCCTCCCCCATAACCCTTTCCTCCCCACGTCACCCCCTCCTACCCCCTCCCCCTCCCCCCTTCCTCCCCACGTCACCCCCCCTCCTA
>NC_051408.1:6440463-6440534 GCF_015228065.2 Penaeus monodon | reverse complement strand
ACCTCTCCCGTTCATCCCCTCAAAGCGAAACGAAACAGTTAATGGGATTCGACCACCTTTGTTTTGGTAAG
>NC_051408.1:6439432-6439568 GCF_015228065.2 Penaeus monodon | reverse complement strand
TTTTGATAACGTAATAACGTTGTATTGAAATCACTGATGTTTTTAAAAATATATTTCTTTTCGTGTTTTTTTTCTGTCATCTACTTAAGTTATTTTATAATCGCATGATCTACTTATAGAATTCATTCTCAAGGAC
>NC_051408.1:6438890-6439378 GCF_015228065.2 Penaeus monodon | reverse complement strand
CTTTATCACATATTTCGCTATAATATATTCAAATTGATGTGCACATATTCTAATTAGAATCACATCAGGAATCATAAACAAGGCATATTCTCATTAGCATCATTAATATACATGCAATTACAGGACAAACACTTGACAAATGCAATTACCAATTCGTAATTAATCTCTGTATTCGGTCATATCCGGATAAAAATAAATCTAATGAATATTCGGACAAACTGTAAACACCGTCTCCGAATCGCTTTACTTTCTAAACGATCACTTATTTCCGGAAAAAAAAAACAACAACAAACCGAATCGTCGAATTAACACCATGGGAGCGAGGGAGGGAAAAAAAACAATCATTTATTTTCCAAAAGGAACCTTCCGACATCTTTAATTACACTAAACTGCCTTAACGAGAGAGAGCGAGGGAAAAAAACGAAGGAAGTCTACTTGAAAAATGGACGCATTCGGACGCGAGAGAGTGACGTCATTAGGCAGAGTTC
>NC_051408.1:6437233-6437312 GCF_015228065.2 Penaeus monodon | reverse complement strand
CACGTACGCGTATATCAATGCACGTGAACCGATGCATATATCTATCAGTACCTCTACCGGCGTATCTAGATGTATTTAC
>NC_051408.1:6437005-6437165 GCF_015228065.2 Penaeus monodon | reverse complement strand
TATATATATAACGGAGGCAATAAAATTGAAATATAAAAGGACCCGCCGGAGTGCATGCTAATCCTTTAAATAATCCTTCCACGCTATGGCGATAAGGATCTAAATCGCTTATCATTATCTCGCTCGCTGCCATAAAGCAGACCCATCGGCAAAGCTAAAG
>NC_051408.1:6436579-6436778 GCF_015228065.2 Penaeus monodon | reverse complement strand
CTTCCTCCCCGACCAGCTTCCTGACTTGATGACAAATACCTATGCGTAATTATCTCTGATTTTAATTTATTCTGTACTTAATTATCCTAGGAAGCGGTAATGAAGTCGATGTGACGTCATTCGCCAGTGAAGCTGTGACGGTTTGGTCAATTCTTCGAAATACAACGAAAACACGTGAGGTTGCGATACCGAATGCATG
>NC_051408.1:6436284-6436410 GCF_015228065.2 Penaeus monodon | reverse complement strand
ACCTGACCTGACCTCCCGTCGTGACCTTTGTCTAATGACCTCCCAGAGAAGAAATTCACGTTTTATGCCGAAAGGATTTTACAAATGACAGTATGAATGTTCCTAAATGTTCCCGAGTTTATAAGG
>NC_051408.1:6435833-6435921 GCF_015228065.2 Penaeus monodon | reverse complement strand
GAAAGAAATAAAAATGTCGAAGAAAAAAGAAAATAACGACATAGTTAAAAGATATATCTTAATGACGATGAGGACGATGCTAGTAATA
>NC_051408.1:6434764-6434982 GCF_015228065.2 Penaeus monodon | reverse complement strand
CATTCCCCTTTCTTCAAGAAAATCAAACGAAGTCTCATCTATCTTGCCTGACCCTTTTCACCCCGATGACCTCGCTTGACCTACGGCTTCCTTCCGCTGACCTATTGCCTGTGCAGATTTCCATGACCTATTGACCTTTGACCCCGGCTGTTAGTCCTCTCTCACGATGTTACATAAACTTTTTTTTTTATAACAAAAACGTTATCTCATTATTCCCT
>NC_051408.1:6434618-6434720 GCF_015228065.2 Penaeus monodon | reverse complement strand
TACTCACTATATCTTATTCCCTCGTTTCGTTTCCTATCAAGTCCATGGGTTATCCTCGTATTTATCTGGTTCATTTATCTTTTCCTCCTTGATTTTTGTTCT
>NC_051408.1:6434094-6434194 GCF_015228065.2 Penaeus monodon | reverse complement strand
TACAAAAAAGTCCCCCCTTAAACGGGTCAGCCCCCCCCCCCCCCCAGCGGAGGCGAGCGAGCGTGTGGTGCGTTGCCCGAGGCGTGGTGGGGGGCCCCAT
>NC_051408.1:6433108-6433309 GCF_015228065.2 Penaeus monodon | reverse complement strand
GGGAATTAATGGCAGGCGATAAATTTATAAACAAGAGAATAAGAGAGAATAAGAGAGAATTTCACGATATTTTGCATCAACGAAGAGGCTGTGCAGTGACCCTTCCGGTGACATTTCTTTGTGTCATTTTCATTATTATCTATTTACGTATTTGTGTCAAGTGAGATAGAGCGTTTGCCTTTTTTTTGTATTTCCTTATAG
>NC_051408.1:6432228-6432650 GCF_015228065.2 Penaeus monodon | reverse complement strand
CTGCCAGCGTGAGATCAAGAGACACAATTCTTTACACTCATGATCTCACCCAAACACTGGCAGGAGCAGGAAAAATATTTAGTCTACGCCCATTAAAAAATCACAGCACACATAAAGCCTGAAAATATATTTTTTTTTCAACTTTTTCTCTTCGATTTGGCACTTAGTTTACGGGAAAAATGAAAAAGGAGGGATTGTTCTGGTAATGTCAGTTTAGAAATATATATATATCGTTTACAAGCATGTCAGTTCAATGCAAAGTTCAACATGTGCGATTTTCTCCTACTTGTTCCTTTTGTAAACATTTGGTATGAGGTCATTTTATAAAAGAAAAGAAAAAAAAAATATTCGACGGTGTAAAGTCTATGTCCATTTGTCTTTTTTACCTACAAAGCAACTGCACACGCACGTATGCAAGCACG
>NC_051408.1:6431888-6432074 GCF_015228065.2 Penaeus monodon | reverse complement strand
TATACCCACACCCAAATTCTATACGTGTCCTGTTTCGGAGTGTCTGTCTGTTTCCTTACTGTTTAAAACAACCGTGTCTTTCGCCCTTTCTCTGTGCTCCTGTTTCAAGCACCGACTGTTTGTTGATACTGTTTAAATATTTGTGCGTAGAACGAGAACAGTTTAGTGGAGGAAGCTTCTTGTAAT
>NC_051408.1:6429517-6429802 GCF_015228065.2 Penaeus monodon | reverse complement strand
GGCTACGTAACACCTTCCCACCTCCCCCTCCCTCCCCCTCCCTCCTCCCCCTCCTCCCCCCCTCCCCTCCCCCTCCCCATCTTCCCCCCCCCCATCTCCCTCCCCATCTTCCCCTCCCCATCTCCCCCTCTCATCACCCCCTCCCCATCTCCCCCTCCCCATCTCCCCCTCTCCCTCCCACCTACAAATCCCCACTCTATCCGTACCCCCCCCTCCCCACCCCAATCTCCCCCCTGGAGAGACATAATGTAATTAATTATGGTCTCTGGGCTCGTCGAATTACTT
>NC_051408.1:6428574-6429109 GCF_015228065.2 Penaeus monodon | reverse complement strand
TATTCTTTTTTTTTATCTGTTGTTATGGTTATATTCAGTATTTTAGCCTCATTAGTGATTTCGATATACATTCCAATGATCAGATATAACCGCGTAATTTGTTGTTACATAAGGGTGGTGGCGGCGGGGGGGGGGGGGGTAAACGTGGAGAGGAGGTGATGGGGAGAGGGGAGGGAGGGAGGGGAGAGTGATGGGGAGAGGGGAGGGAGGAGGAGAGAATAATGGAGAGTGAGGAGGGAGGAGGAGAGAAGGAGAAAAATGAGACAAACAGAGAGGGAATGAACAGAGGGAGACGGATGAAATGTGATGAAGATGAGGCAAAAGGAAGAACTAAGAGGAGGAAAAAGAGAGAGAGAAGAAGGACTGAAGAAGAGAAGAAGGAGATAGAAAGAGGAGGGAAAACGAAAAGAGGAGAGAGGTAAGTAAAGGGGAAGGAAGAAGGGAGAAAGAAAGAGTAGATGTTAAAGGGAATAATAAGTTCGATTAATCAAAATTGCTCTTTGTTGACATCTTAGCATCGACGTGATTACCATGT
>NC_051408.1:6428157-6428341 GCF_015228065.2 Penaeus monodon | reverse complement strand
TAAAAGGGTAAACCTAAGAACATAAGAAAGGGTGGGGAAGGGGGGGGAGGCAGAAGGAAGGGTGGGGGAGGTGGGGGATGAAATAATGAGCTTTGTACCTTTACTTTTCATCTGATTTCGTAATGAGAATCCTTCAGGCATCGTTTCGAAGGTCGTTCCAACGTAATATATGAATAAATATGTA
>NC_051408.1:6427547-6427658 GCF_015228065.2 Penaeus monodon | reverse complement strand
ACATACGCCGTTTATAGACGTTCTGATTGTTTTTAATTGGCTAAATGTCAATCTATATCACAATCGTATCTTATTATAAAAACACCTATGCAAGATCACGTGTTTTCCAAT
>NC_051408.1:6427012-6427244 GCF_015228065.2 Penaeus monodon | reverse complement strand
AGTGTATATTTCAGCGTTAGTGTGCGTACGAAAATACCACGAGAGGAAATTATACACAAAAATACCATTATGCAAAATATACCTAAGAATTGACAAATGATAATGTTAAATGTTGAAAAAAGACATTGTCAAAAATCCTTTACAGACAGAAAGGCTATATTTCTATACGAATATACATTCTGACGCAAACGTGATGGAACAAATTAATATATAAAAAGACTTTATAGCTAAT
>NC_051408.1:6426777-6426846 GCF_015228065.2 Penaeus monodon | reverse complement strand
AATAAATGTGAGAATGAAGAACATGACGAAGAACATGACGATAGGTTTTTGAAGTGAGTGAGATGCTCT
>NC_051408.1:6425823-6425972 GCF_015228065.2 Penaeus monodon | reverse complement strand
TTATCCACCATGTCTCTTTCACAATACCTATATTATCTATTCGCATCTAACGTTAGACTTTACTATCAATACTATCTGCCCGCGTCCCTCAGTCTGCCAGAGATATCTCTCATATCTGCCTAACGTCTAAGCTAATGCTGCCTGCCTGT
>NC_051408.1:6425649-6425772 GCF_015228065.2 Penaeus monodon | reverse complement strand
GGCGGCATCTTCAGTCAGCATTCCTCGTCGACGCTGAGCAAGCAAGCAAGATTGAGGCACAAACGCGTCGGTATTTGCTCGGGTGACGCGGCGCAAGAAACAGAAAGGGCCGACCGGGGAGTG
>NC_051408.1:6425403-6425520 GCF_015228065.2 Penaeus monodon | reverse complement strand
TATTGTCACGTGACACGAAGGGTTTAGAGCTTAGGCATTTTCTTTTTATATATATATTTTTTTTGCTTGTTTTCTTTGTTATCATGTAAGGTTGATTGTGTGCGTGGGTGTGTGTAT
>NC_051408.1:6424601-6424692 GCF_015228065.2 Penaeus monodon | reverse complement strand
TCAGATCATGCAAATCATTCGTATATTTCATTCATTTTTTATTCCAAGGGATCTGAGTTCTTTATTATTTGTATTTGTTTCATTTGCCTCT
>NC_051408.1:6424049-6424240 GCF_015228065.2 Penaeus monodon | reverse complement strand
ACACACTCGTGAACGCAACTTTTGCAACACATCCCAAACCCCTAACTTCGAGCGTCTAATCTGCAGCCTGTAATCTGTAGCCTGCACGACGCGTTATTCAGCCTGCAACTTGACCTGCAACATGACCTGCAACCTGTGTGTGTGGTCGACGCTATGATGAAGTTCAGTTGATATTTAATCTTCATCGACGG
>NC_051408.1:6423083-6423730 GCF_015228065.2 Penaeus monodon | reverse complement strand
CTTTCCTTCCTACACCTCCTTTCTCTCCCCTCTTTCTCTTCCTCTCCCTCCCTCTTTCCCCCTTTTCTCTTCCTCTCTTTGTGCCATATTTCATCCTCCCTCTTATCCCCTCCCTTTTTCCACCTTTCTGCTCCTATCTTATTTCCTTCCTCCTTCCCTCTTCCTCTCTTCTCCTTTCAACCTTTTTCCTCTACTTCCTGTCCACTTTCCCTCCACTTCTCTCTCTCTCTCTCTTTTCCTCCCATCCTTCCTCTTCCCTCCTTCCCCCTATCCTCCCCCCTCTTCCCTCCCCCCCTTTCCTCCTGACACAAGAGCTGACATTCTCGTAGATTATCCATTCTACATCCCTGTCCGATCGCCACCTGACATCCCCCTCTCCCCCCCTCCCCCCCTTCCCCTCTCCCTTCCCTCCCCCTCCTTCCCTCCTTCCCTCTCCCTCCTCCCCTCCTTCCCTCCTCCCTCTCCTTCCCCCTCCTTCCCTCTTCCCTCTCCTTCCCACCTCTCCTCCTTCCTCCCCCCTTCCCTCCCTCTTCCCTCTTCCCTCTCCTTCCCTCCCCCTCCTTCCCTCCTTCCCTCTCTTCTCCCTTTCCCCTGCTACGTGTACTCACCTGCGTTCGCGTAATTTGCCACCTGGTGTACGGGATGGA
>NC_051408.1:6422265-6422472 GCF_015228065.2 Penaeus monodon | reverse complement strand
AAGACGAACTCAAAGGCAAAATCGACCAACTTGGCACCGAAATGAGACGAACGTAACTTAGCGACGCAGTAAATCGTTTACAAGCAGGTCGTAAATTGCTTGGTCTGGACACAAACGATGGTGTAAATTGGGCCCAGCTTATGCCTCTGGGCGTGACTGGTGTCATGTTAATCACATGTGAAAGTCTTGGGTGCTTATATGTGTGTG
>NC_051408.1:6420664-6421161 GCF_015228065.2 Penaeus monodon | reverse complement strand
GTCGTCGTTGTTATCATTGTATTCTTCCTCTTTTGCTCTCTCTTTCCTCTCTTTCCCCAACATTTTTCTCCATTTTTACCTCTCTTCCCCTTCTTTCTCTCCCTCCTCTCCTCTCTCTCTCCTCCATTTCCCTCCTTTACTTTTCTTCCTTTCCTTTGCTCTCTCCCCTCTTTTCCCCTTCCTCTTTTCTTCTTCCCCTTCCTTTCTCTTTCTTTCTTTTTTTCCTCCTTCTTTTCCCTCCCTCCCTTCTTCATTCCCCCTTTTCTCCTTCCTTCTTTTCCCTCTCTCTCTTCCTCATTCCCCCTTTTCTCCTTCCTTTCCCCTCCCTCCCTTCTTCATTCCCCCTTTTGTCCTTCCTTTCCCCTCCCTCCCTTCTTTATTCCCCCTTTTCTCCTATACCTGCCTCCCTTCTCTCTCTCCCTCTATTTCCCCCTTTTCTTCTCCCTTTTCCTATCCTCATATTATCCTCACTCTCATCTCATTCTATCCTCAGTCTA
>NC_051408.1:6419806-6420103 GCF_015228065.2 Penaeus monodon | reverse complement strand
TCGAAGCAATAAAAATGAAATGCCTGAACTCTGTACAAACTCCTGTTTGCTGATAAGACGCTGTTATCTTAGAGCCCTCAGAGATAAGGCTTATCGGGCTGCTTTCACTGATAACCTGCGCCACGAAGTCAATAAAAGGAATCAAAGTATCAGTGGGGTGGAGGTGTTCGGGGCGGGGGGGGAGTCTGAAGAGCGAGGGGGGATATGAAGAGGTGGGGGTGAAGAGGGGGTGAAGGGGGGGAGTCGGCTAGGCTGAGGGGGGGAGGTGGAATAGTGGGGGGGGAGTCGGCTACGCGA
>NC_051408.1:6419573-6419706 GCF_015228065.2 Penaeus monodon | reverse complement strand
AGTCAGAAGGTCCGTGGGAGGCACTGGCACTGTGGCATCCATTGTCAGGTGCCATGTCCGTAGAGAAAGGAATCGTTCGTTTGAGGTGTCGAGAGCTTTTTTTGCGTTCGTTTGTGTGGATTCTCTGTTTCGC
>NC_051408.1:6418450-6418688 GCF_015228065.2 Penaeus monodon | reverse complement strand
CTAGATACATATATATATTTTCAGTATCAGAATTTTTATATTCTAATTCCATTGTTCAGACGACCCTTGCCCGTATCAGCTGTTCACTTTTTATTACCTAATTACTGTGTGTTCAAAGCGCGGTATCTCTTTGTAAAGTTACAAGTGTACTTTTGAGATAATGAGGAATGTAATGGAGTGAGATTTTCATTTTTTTTTCGTGTTTTCTTTATTATCTTTGTTTAGGTGAACAAAATGA
>NC_051408.1:6417860-6418000 GCF_015228065.2 Penaeus monodon | reverse complement strand
CTTTTACGGAATCATCTACTCATATTTATAAGGGAATCATATCGCCGATGAAAACATGCATTTAATCAGCGGCATCTTATTTTGTCGGAGAAACAAGTGTATTTTTGAGATAAGAGAGAAGTGATAATACCCTACGTGAC
>NC_051408.1:6417516-6417836 GCF_015228065.2 Penaeus monodon | reverse complement strand
CCCCGTTTTTTTCCACGTAAATGAAACAGGATTTTGTAAAAAAATTTTCATTTTTTTATTTATTTTAGAATTTATGTTATATTCTGTATAAGGGATTACGTTGGCCTATTAATTAGTTTAAAGGGAAATTAAAGAAAAAAATATTATAATCATTGGTCATCAAAGTTTTAGTGAAGATTAAGTTTAGTAATATATTTCTGCTGTTCCTTTCTGACTCGGGGGCAAAAAAAGTTATGATATATTTTATAATATTATATTAAAAATTATATATATTAATATTTAATAATTTTATATTATATATATCCATGTATACAACAAAA
>NC_051408.1:6417234-6417329 GCF_015228065.2 Penaeus monodon | reverse complement strand
TTTATAAAAATTTTTAAAATATATAAATTATATATAAAATATTATATTATAAAAATGTTTTGGTTTAAAATTAACCCCAGTTACTGTTTAAAAAC
>NC_051408.1:6416646-6417059 GCF_015228065.2 Penaeus monodon | reverse complement strand
ATTTTCTGGGGAAAAAACGACTTTTCGAACAAAGGCAAAAGTGTAGAAAATTTTACGTGGGGAAAAAAGAATATATTAAAAAAGTTAAAAAAAAAAACTTTCCCCCCAATCCGGCGCCAAAGTTGAAGGGCGAGCGGGCGGTTCGTCTCGTGATTCTTGCTGTTTTGGGTGCTTCAGGAAGAGGGGAGGGGGGGGGGGAAAGGAGGGGGGGAAGGAAAAAAAAGGGGGGAAAAGGGGGGAGCGGGGGGCAAAAGGGGGGAGGGGGTGGAGGGGGGGGGGGGGAGGAGAAAGGGGGGGGGGGGGGGGGGGGGGGGGGGGGGGGGGGAGGGGGAGGGGAAGGGGGAAAGGGGGGGGGGGGGGGGGAGGAGGGGAAAAGGGGGAGGGGGGGGGGGAGGGTGGAGGGGAAGGAAAGA
>NC_051408.1:6415128-6415237 GCF_015228065.2 Penaeus monodon | reverse complement strand
CCCCGTCCACTCTCACTAGCGATTGCATGCTGATTCGCAATGTTCATATCAAGTTCACTCTCATTATCACCCCCCAAAAAAATCCACACCCTACCCCCCCCCCCCCCCC
>NC_051408.1:6414973-6415105 GCF_015228065.2 Penaeus monodon | reverse complement strand
TCGTCATTAAAATCAGAAGTGTCTCCCCCCCCCCCCCCAACTTCGTTATGGCTGAGGGCTTCTTGCGGTGAATTTTCGAAATGAGGTGAAAGATGATTGATTGGTCGTCGATTGGTAGGGTTTGAAAGTCGT
>NC_051408.1:6414148-6414580 GCF_015228065.2 Penaeus monodon | reverse complement strand
GACTGTTTATAATCATTGATTTGCTTAGAACTATCACACCTTACCGAGTTATCATCATCATAACAAGCCATTAACAATTATCCTTCTTATTGTTATATAAAATACCTTCCACATATCAAGTCATCCACAGTAGCGTTTAGCATCACGTGATAAGAGCTGGTCTATAAAAAGAGGTTTACAGGTGCACGAATAATAATCATATAGCGATGTCGAACACATACAAATGTACAGGTGTTTGTGTGATGATGTAAAAGTGGTGAATGATGGTCATCTCGGCTTTTCTCGAGAGTAGGAATTACGTGTGGTGTTTGTACCCCGACAGGTGCTAGTGTACAGGTTCTAATTATATAGAGGAGTGTGTTGTACTGTGTGCGTGTTAGGGGCGGAAGGCGTGTGGGTGTGTGGGGGGGGGGGGTGGATAGTGAGTGTGGA
>NC_051408.1:6413588-6413736 GCF_015228065.2 Penaeus monodon | reverse complement strand
AATTTCATTCCATTATTTCTCCTTGATTATTATATTCAAATTTTGAAATTTCGTGCCGATAATAAAATTGATCCTTCTTCATAATTAACTCAATTTTCTTTTCTTGTAATATAATTCATGGATCTTTGTAATTAATTATTTTGTGTGG
>NC_051408.1:6412786-6413014 GCF_015228065.2 Penaeus monodon | reverse complement strand
CCGTTTAAAGCTCACACAAAAATCTCCCCCTTTCCACGAAGCAAAAAACATCTTCAGCCTTATTCATGACATCTCATTCGTCCGCGAACGGGCCATACCCGAAGGTGGGGAGAGCTTACCGAGGCTTCGGGTGTGACGTAAAGAATGCGTGCCACGCCCCTTTCGTCGCCGCGACCGGTAATTATCTGCTCAGTCTACCGCGAGACGTCAGAGGGGTTTTGTAACAAA
>NC_051408.1:6412075-6412229 GCF_015228065.2 Penaeus monodon | reverse complement strand
GACCAGAATATCGACTTAGAAAGGAAAAACAAAGCGAATAAGCGCAAGAAATAGGGGACGTCGCACGTGCGTTCGAGAGGGAGAGGGCGATTGACCTTATCAACCTCCGATGGCTCGATTAGGAAGCATCGGAGGCCGATTCTAGTCTCCAGTC
>NC_051408.1:6411375-6411969 GCF_015228065.2 Penaeus monodon | reverse complement strand
ATGGGGTTTGGGGCCCGGATAGGTGGTGGGCCCGGCGGCTGGTGGATGGAGGATGGCTGGATGGTTCGGGGGCCTTTTGGGGGGGTGCCGGTGGTGGGGTGGATGGATGGGGATGGTGGCTTTGGTGGTGGATGGTGGCTGGTGTTTTGGCTGGGTGGATGGATGGGGGGGCTGGATGGGGCTGGTGGCTTTTCGGGGCTGGCTGGCTGGATGGCCTTTTGGGGCCCTTATTGGTATGGTGGGGGGTGGCTGGGGGATGGGGTGGATGATGGCTGGTGGTGGTTGGTGGCTGGCTGGCGGGAGGATGGCTGGCTGTCTGGGTGGCAAAGGGGGCTGGTGGTGGCTTTTTGGGGGGTTTTGGGGGCTGGTGGCTGGGGCTTTGGGGGGCTGGGGTGGCTGGATGGGGATGGGATTTTTATGGTGGGATGGATGGCTGGATGGCGGCTGGGGGGGGTTTTGGGGGTTTTTGGCTGGCTGGCTGGGGGGGATGGGGATGGGTGGCTGTGGCTGGCGGCTGGCTGGCTGGGGGTGGATGGATGGATGGCTGGCTGCTGGCGGATGGATGGATTTTTGGGGGGTTTTTGGATGGGGTTT
>NC_051408.1:6411171-6411342 GCF_015228065.2 Penaeus monodon | reverse complement strand
TTTTTTTTGGGTGGGGGGGCTTTGGCGGGCTTTTTTTTGGGGGCTGGGGCTGGCTGGAGGATGGATGGGGGGATTTGGGTGGGGGTGGCTGGGCTTGATTTTGGTGGGGTTTTGGTGGCTGGGGTTGGGTGGCTTGGCTGGTGGGGGTGGTATTTGGTCCTGGTCTGGGGT
>NC_051408.1:6410952-6411018 GCF_015228065.2 Penaeus monodon | reverse complement strand
ATCTTCCCCGACGTTTATCCAAGCCGTTGTTGCTCTTCCGATGGCATCTTAATTAAACAATATTAA
>NC_051408.1:6409532-6409708 GCF_015228065.2 Penaeus monodon | reverse complement strand
GAGTTCATGCTTTTCATGCGCGTTCGCCGCCGCGTTTCAAGCCTGTGATTCAGGTCATGCAGCCCGAGTCATGCAGCCGAGGCGTCGTCAACCGAGCGACACACTGCATGCTCATTATGGCGGTCTGGTCATGCATTCACTCCCGTCATGCAGAGGATCTAAGGCTGTTAAGATTC
>NC_051408.1:6408955-6409044 GCF_015228065.2 Penaeus monodon | reverse complement strand
GGAGAGGAATAACTTTTGAAGAATCTCACGAATTTTTGTCTGTTTTTTTTTCAATTCCTGCTCCTTTTTCTACAACTAATTCATCTCTC
>NC_051408.1:6408706-6408774 GCF_015228065.2 Penaeus monodon | reverse complement strand
GATACAACTGAAATACAATAACGATGGAATGACGTCACGAAAAATCATCTTCAAGGGATAACCAACGT
>NC_051408.1:6408445-6408546 GCF_015228065.2 Penaeus monodon | reverse complement strand
TGCCAAGGTAAGATAAGACAAACTCAACATTTTCCAAGAAATTCTCAAGACGCCAAGAAAAGTAAACCGCAGGAAATGGGTATTTAAGGAATTAGGATGAA
>NC_051408.1:6408178-6408287 GCF_015228065.2 Penaeus monodon | reverse complement strand
TCTCGTCTCTGTTGCTTTTCCCTCATTTATCAATTCTTTCAATCGTATCCCTCTATCACCCCCCCCCTCTTTTTCCTTCATTTCCTTTCCTTCACCGAGAACTCTCTAA
>NC_051408.1:6407486-6407615 GCF_015228065.2 Penaeus monodon | reverse complement strand
TCAAGGCCAACCTTGAAGGGCGATCGCAAGGAGGACCTCTTGGAGGCTTCGCGCACACCTGACCTCAAGTGTTTTCCGGAGAACAGGCACGTATGTGAAGTCTCTTTCGAGTGGTTCTCCTCTCTTTCT
>NC_051408.1:6407306-6407460 GCF_015228065.2 Penaeus monodon | reverse complement strand
TCTTTCTTTCTTTCGGGTGTCTTCAGTTTATCGTCTCTCTCCTTTTCTCTCTCTCTCTCTTTCTTTTCCTTTTTTTGACTGATTTGTTTTTTTTCACGAACTTTTTTCTTCTCATATTCATTTTTTTATTCTCTCTCTTTCTTTCTTTTCTCAT
>NC_051408.1:6407073-6407245 GCF_015228065.2 Penaeus monodon | reverse complement strand
ATTTTTTTTTCTCTCTCCCCCCCTCTCTCTCTCTTTCACATTCTTCCTTTATCAACTCATTCTGTTCTATTTTATCATCTGGTTCGCTCGTCCTTTCAACTTTTTTATTACACTTATTTCAGCTTTTATTCTCTGTCTATTTATCTATCAGGGAATATATCAAATGTACTCT
>NC_051408.1:6405760-6405905 GCF_015228065.2 Penaeus monodon | reverse complement strand
GACTCAAACCCAGCGTGTTAACCTCTCCGCTCCCACAGACGCCACTTTTGGCATCGCAGGCTCTGTTGGCACAAACAAACGCGCTGAACGGAATGCCGCTCGAAACACAATGGGAAGAAACGTGCTTGGATGAGGCTCTTGTATC
>NC_051408.1:6405000-6405282 GCF_015228065.2 Penaeus monodon | reverse complement strand
AGGAATAAAGGAAAGAATTGGTTGATAAGAGTGACAAGAGAAAAGAGGGGAATTTATGAAGAATAAGGAAATGGAAAGAAAAAGAGAATAAATAAAAGTGGAAATAAAAGAAAATAATATAGTTGATAAACAGATAATCTAAAGAATATAAAGTCAGAAAGATGAGGGGAAAATTTGAGGCAAAGAAAGGAAGGGAATGAGCAGAAAGGAATGATAATAGTGAGGGGAAGAGAAAGCGAAGACGAAGAACACAAAAGATTAGTATGAGAATAAGTTCAGAAT
>NC_051408.1:6404227-6404873 GCF_015228065.2 Penaeus monodon | reverse complement strand
ACTTTACCATATGTGATACTCCTATATCCACCCTTTCTCCTCTTCCTTGTTCTTCTGCGCCCCCTTCCCCACTTTCCCGCATGCTCTACATTCAAATAAACGCAAAATTCCCCTCTGAAAGAAAAATTAGAAAAGAGTAAACGATTTTAAAAATCCAATTTTCCTACTTCAACGATTGTATTTTCCTGGAAAAAAAACATTTATTTATTCACCAATGGCATTTTACACAATATCAAAGCACTAACTGGTATCTAATCTTCTCGGAAAACGCATTTAAATCCAAAATCTGAACGGCGACGTAACGGACACAAAACGTTTGCGTTATAGTTACACCGTAAACGTTGCTCTTAAACGTTTCGCCTTCGGTACAGTTGCCCTAAAAACGTTTCTTTGGATAACGCTAACATTATCGTCATACTGCTGCCTCTCGTTCCCTGAAATGGCAATAATAAAAGAAAGAAATGATTATATACTGATATATTGATGCATGGATAAATATGTAAGTAGGTATAAATGAATGTTTAAATATATAAAGTAGTTTGGATAACGTGGGTTTACGTGTGATATCGTATGCCTTGCTGACGTCTCAAATGCGTATCATCATTCACTTCCGTTGTTATCATATGAATGTCCGTTTAAGACATGG
>NC_051408.1:6404073-6404171 GCF_015228065.2 Penaeus monodon | reverse complement strand
TGGTTTAACTACGCTACGTTACAACTCGGAGGCGACGTTGCCACATCTTGACAGGAAGTAACACAGGGGGGGGGGGGGATTGGAACTTGAATAACTGT
>NC_051408.1:6403563-6403762 GCF_015228065.2 Penaeus monodon | reverse complement strand
AAGCAAGGAATGCAATTGCAGATTGCACGACTCGAGTCACTGGCCGACTCGTGTTACGCCTCCGTCTAATTCGGGCAATGAATGCGTCAACCGGAAAGCAACAGACGGATGTTGCAGACTCACAAGTCCTGGTTTTCCTTCTTTCTGTTGCAAGAAACATTCGTGTGCTTTCCTCTCTCTTTCTTTTTGTTGCAAGAAC
>NC_051408.1:6403334-6403544 GCF_015228065.2 Penaeus monodon | reverse complement strand
GGGGGGGGGGGAGGGTATTTAATCCAATTTACGCGTTCCCTTTTTAAGGAAGTCGATTACAGATCCAAAATTTTGGGCTTACGAATAAATATCGCATTTATAGGGTGACGGAAATAATGTTCTTGGGAGCGATATTTTGTGGACATTGTGTTTATAGGTAGATCAGAGTTGTAAAAAAGGGTTCTATATGCTTATTTATCGGCGAAAAGT
>NC_051408.1:6402957-6403082 GCF_015228065.2 Penaeus monodon | reverse complement strand
AGAAGAAATATATATTTTACATATTACTGAATTACGTACCTTTAAAATCAGCCCTGTCACGACTGCCTTGTACTTTTTACGCGCTAAGCTGACCATGCTTGTAATCGAAAAAAGAAAGTTTAGCG
>NC_051408.1:6402388-6402754 GCF_015228065.2 Penaeus monodon | reverse complement strand
ACATATCTAAACCCCGATATATAGAACTCAAGACGTAAAAATGAAATAGTCACACTCTAATCCAAAACTCGAAAGAAAACGGAAACCGGAACACGTGGACGAAACGATCAGCTTTGGACACAATGCAACACAAAATTCTATTGCCTTTATTTATCACTATAAACTATGCAACTCTCTAACTCATGTACATATAACAACATACCTACTTATATGTAGATCCATACATCAATATATCTATATATAATTAGTCATTTCTTTTATAATTACTATTTGGGGGGGAGGGGGAAGCAGCAATATGGCGGCGATGTAAACAAACCAGGAAGGATTTCACACACTGTTGCCAAAGGTATAAAATAGCGTAACAGG
>NC_051408.1:6401628-6401745 GCF_015228065.2 Penaeus monodon | reverse complement strand
TTAGATAACTAAAACAGAAGAATAACCCCAATAAACAATGCAGCACGATTAGTATGCCATCTACTGACTCCTCGTAAGCCCAACAGACGAAGACCCTTCCCACAGAAAGTACTTTGC
>NC_051408.1:6401255-6401495 GCF_015228065.2 Penaeus monodon | reverse complement strand
AAACGCAACACAGAAAATAGCTTTTGGGCAAGAGGTATGCTTATGGTGCACTGTTGACGATGAAGTATAGATCGGATAGTGACAGATGGATGATAGTGACAGATTGAGAGGAAAGAGTATGTCCGTGGTTAGCTTGTTTTAGGCAAGACTGGCATCTGGATGATGATCATTTGCATCTCGTGTTGATCTCTTGGGGTTCTAACAATCATTATGTGTGTTTTATGAGCATGGTTGTCAGGG
>NC_051408.1:6399832-6400033 GCF_015228065.2 Penaeus monodon | reverse complement strand
CTTTTCACAAATGATAAAAACAAAGGATGTCTTTCGGAGCCACTGTCAACCTCTAAGGATTTCCTGTCTCAAACGCGTCAAGCTTGAAAATCCTATGACGCAATAGAAAAAAAAAAAATGTAGATCTGGCAACACTGCGACGGTGTACGCGTTTCTTTCCGGTTAACGTTAGCGTTTTTTAGGTAAACAGGAAATAACAGT
>NC_051408.1:6399705-6399787 GCF_015228065.2 Penaeus monodon | reverse complement strand
CAGTTTTGAGAAGTTTATGATAAGGAGTGTTGCTGACGAAACGTTTCGGGCATAGAAAACGGATGTGGCGATGCACTGTACT
>NC_051408.1:6398442-6399063 GCF_015228065.2 Penaeus monodon | reverse complement strand
CACACCAAACACTTATCATAGTGAAACAGAGGCACAGACAGCAGCGCAAGCCAACCAGCTCATCAAAGCCATTATCTCCTACGCTGCCCGCGGAAAAATCGCCCTTATCAACTGCCCTGAGTGCCACTATCTTCCCCCGGAGTGTCATACTGTGGCTCTCCCTGACACACATCGCCGACAGATCATGACGTCATCGGGGCAGTGCCAGGCGCAGCCGCCAGAGGGAGAGCGAGAGGGCGCTGGGACGTTACGACTTTACATCTTATTTTTCATCTCCCTGTTACTCCTCCTTTATCTCATTCATTCTTTAAAAAAAAAAAACATTTCTTTCCTCGATTCGCCTCCCCCCCCCCCCCCTTTTCCTCTCCCCTTCTTCTTTATCATTCATGTTCTGCCGCCTCACCACGTGCGTTAGTTAATGCAGATGAATGTTTGTTGTGTCAGCGGGCGCTGAGTCATGCAGACCCCGGGCGACTAGCGAGTACCAGCCAGGCATGAAGCAATTACATTATTTCGTAACTCAGCAATTAATTCGGAGCCACCGGCGGCGTTACTGGTATATTAATGGATATGTTTATGTGTTTTCTGGTGTGAATAAATATGGCGGTATAGAGAGGAGAC
>NC_051408.1:6398060-6398272 GCF_015228065.2 Penaeus monodon | reverse complement strand
AAACATTTTTCTCAAATTTACACACGAAAGGTTTAAAGGGTTAAGTTGCCATCTATGCAAAATTGCAGCCGCGCTTAAAACTTGCTACTGAAGATCACGTAGGGTACAAAGGGTACAGAAATTTGTGCGAAGGGTACGCTAAAATTTTCGAGAATGATGAATATGTAAAGAGAAGAGAAAAGAGCGAAAATACAAAGCACACAACAAAACGT
>NC_051408.1:6397558-6397780 GCF_015228065.2 Penaeus monodon | reverse complement strand
TTCAAACACATTCAAACGCACGCACACAAACAACCCCTCCCCCCCTCCACAGACACACAACCCCCCCCCCCCATCCCCATACACACACGGACACAAAAACGCACACAGCAGCCATGTACGCGCCCGGGGTCTACGAAAAAGAAGTCAAGGCTCATCGACCTTACCTTGACCTTATCTGGGCCTGCTTCCGCGTGACGTCATAAAGGTCAGTATAGTCATCGC
>NC_051408.1:6397037-6397189 GCF_015228065.2 Penaeus monodon | reverse complement strand
TAAGGATGGCAAGATGCCTCTTTCTCCATTTAGCGATATCCTTGTCTCTTATCTATGCAAGATTGATAAGGGAAGCATTATGTTATTTTTGTTATTATTACCACCTTTATCAACACTGTGGAGGTATTGTCATTATCATAGTTGTTGCTATC
>NC_051408.1:6396426-6396638 GCF_015228065.2 Penaeus monodon | reverse complement strand
CAGATGTTCTGCAATGGACCCGCATAGATACAGACAAACAAACAGAGATACAAGCATCCACATCCACGAGTATTGCACCAATGGTCAAGTATTGCAACAATGAACATTTAATCCGTAGCGATGCAATCATATTACGATCACTGTTCTAGGATTTAATGTCAGGGTGACGTCACAGCTGCAATTTCTTGCACATTGCACTGCACTCGCCTTTG
>NC_051408.1:6395493-6395857 GCF_015228065.2 Penaeus monodon | reverse complement strand
CTCACTAGAATATCAAAGTGTCTATTACATATCTATTTGTTTGTTTGTTTATTGACTTGATTATTGATTGGCTATGTTGTTTCCATAGCATTGCTTTTTCGCCTTTGATTATTGACAGACAATAGATTTTATTTTCTTCAACAAATAATTATTTTGTTACAAACGCGTAATCATCACCCGAATAAAATTAAAACTGAGCGCGATCGACATGTCAATATATTGCAGTTTAAGTGTGATGTGTTTGTGTGCAATTGCTCCAGTGTTTGTTTGGATTATCTTTTCTTGACTGACTTTCATGGCTCCGCCGCGAGTCAATAAGGAGATTTATTAAGATAGTTTGGTCTCTCGGTCCCCACTTTGATCT
>NC_051408.1:6393266-6393355 GCF_015228065.2 Penaeus monodon | reverse complement strand
TATAATATATATACTCATATCAGGAAATATCGGGTCACGCACACTTATGGTGTAACACCTGAACTGTGATTATATCTCAGACACCTGAA
>NC_051408.1:6391871-6391990 GCF_015228065.2 Penaeus monodon | reverse complement strand
CAGATAAAGACGACGAAGGAGACGGTAATCAGCACGGGCGGCTGAACAAGGATGCAACATCATGCAACATTATGCAAGATCATGTAATGACTTCCTGACAGGAAAACATACTTTTTTTT
>NC_051408.1:6390292-6391077 GCF_015228065.2 Penaeus monodon | reverse complement strand
GTCTCTGCACTAACTATTAACCTTTCACAAACCACCAGCTGATACTAGCTGTTCATGTTGCTGTCACGCTCTGCTTCCCAGGTGTTCGGTATACCATGACCGAGCAGCAGGAAGGGAGAAGGAGGCGCGGTAGGGTTTTCGGCGAGATGAGTTTCGAGGTGGAGGACGCAGGAGGTAGGAGCGCGGTAGGGGGGGACTGGGGGGTAGGGTGACGGGGCACAATGGGTCAGGAGCTGGTGGGGAGCGGGCTCGAGTGGGCGAGACGCGAGCTGCGCGGGAGCAGCGGCAGTGTGAGTGGGATTGACCCGTGCCAGGCTGGCTACGCGTCGCTCGCACTGGGCGGTGGGAGGGGGAGGCAGTCCGGCCGCTCGTGACGTACCGCCGGCCTCGCTGGGCCCCGGCGCCGACCGAGCGCACGCGCGCCCAGTCCGACAGGGAGCGTGCGCGCGCGAGGTCTAGCAGATAAAGAGGGATTTAAAACGGTTGAGAAGACCAGCCAGAAGGAACGTGAAAGATAGTGAATGTTGCAGTGGTCAAAGCAGCTTGACTTAAGGAAAATAATGTAACGGAAGAGGGAGGACGAGGGGGGGAAAAGGAAGGAGGAGAAGGGGAGGAAGAAGGAGGAGAAGAAGGTAAGGAGGAGGGAAAAGGAAGAGGAAAAGGGGAAGGGAGAGAGGAGAGGAGGGAGGGGGGAAGAGAGGGGAAGGGAGAAGGAGGAGGGAAAAGAAGGATTGGAGGAGAGGAGGAGATAAATATGGTTATAGAGTGGATTAGTATGTTGTATT
>NC_051408.1:6389605-6389811 GCF_015228065.2 Penaeus monodon | reverse complement strand
TGCCAATATAGAAATCAGAATAACCTTCAACAGCCTATACATATAAATCTCCTTTCAAGCAGCGACTGCAAGCAACCATCACTGCAATGGTGCCCCGTCATGCATAAAAGCTTGTGAGATATCGTTGCATCTTCTGAGGAACTTGTCTCGGGAGAAAGCACACTCTGATGAGGCATTTTGTGAGGGAGAGAGTGTCTTGGGATGGC
>NC_051408.1:6389225-6389424 GCF_015228065.2 Penaeus monodon | reverse complement strand
ATATATGAGTGTGTGCTTGTTTGTGTAGTGATGTTATTACTGTGTGTGTTTGTGATCATGTGTATAGTGATTAAGTGATTGTTAGTGTGTGCTTGGTGAATGGGTGACTGAAAGCGTGTATGTTTTTGCTTACTTGGAGGGAAATATAAGGAAATGATTTTGATTTTGAGTATATAAAAGTGCATATAAGATTCACATT
>NC_051408.1:6388476-6388682 GCF_015228065.2 Penaeus monodon | reverse complement strand
TATCACATAACTGCACACCTGAAGTCATAAAACAAAATATTCGAGCGGTTTATAGCTTACACCTGGGTGGATGACGTCACGGCATTGCGATGACGTCACGGCATTGTCATGACGTCACGGCATTGTCATGACGTAATGGCGGATTCCACGTCTGCAACATAAGAGTGGATAGTAGTGGATAAAGGTGAATGATATGAGGAAAATGT
>NC_051408.1:6387921-6388035 GCF_015228065.2 Penaeus monodon | reverse complement strand
TTCACACACCCATCTTCCTCAATGAATAAAAAATGAGACAATAATCGCTTTATATTCCCCCGTACGTCAGGCTCTGTCAATAGTCGCGCCACGAACCCAAGATGTCACTGTTCG
>NC_051408.1:6387781-6387865 GCF_015228065.2 Penaeus monodon | reverse complement strand
AAGTCACTGTTCGAAGATTCGGATCAAGTCGACCCACCTTTTTTTCTTCTTTTTTCATTTCATTTTTATTTATCTATTTAGTTT
>NC_051408.1:6387532-6387608 GCF_015228065.2 Penaeus monodon | reverse complement strand
TCTATATTTTTTTACGTATTTTGACCGTTTTTTTTTTTTTTTACTTTTTTTGTGTGTTTTGTGGCCCATTGTTATC
>NC_051408.1:6386404-6386927 GCF_015228065.2 Penaeus monodon | reverse complement strand
AGTCTGTCTATTAGAAGAGAAGAAAAGTAAACGAGATGATGATAAAATAAAAGAAATAAAAAAAGAATGGAGAATAAGGACAGAAAGAAAGAAAAGGGGAAAGAGAAACAGACAACGACATAGAAAACAGAGGAAGAAAAGAAGAAAAAAATAAGAATACAGGCAATAAAAGGCAATCAAAACAAACCACGAATAAAGCAAAGACACAACAAAAGAATAGATAAGTGAGGAAAGACGATGGCAAAATGGGCGGAGAGACTCTCGTGGGCGTAGTGAGGGCGTAGTGAGGGCGGAGAGACTCTCGTGGGCGTAGTGAGGGCGGAGAGACTCTCGTGGGCGTAGTGAGGGCGTAGTGAGGGCGGAGAGACTCTCGTGGGCGTAGTGAGGGCGTAGTGAGGGCGGAGAGACTCTCGTGGGCGTAGTGAGGGCGTAGTGAGGGCGTGGTTAGGAAGTTCCACGGTGGGCGTGTGTTATGGTTCGGGTGGAAGCGAGGGTGAGGGAGACCATGTTTGGAGGCGAAGGA
>NC_051408.1:6385879-6385959 GCF_015228065.2 Penaeus monodon | reverse complement strand
GGAATATTCAAATTAATTCAAATTAAGAACCGTTATTCACTTAAGAAATCCTGAGAATGGGAAACGTGACGTCATACTGT
>NC_051408.1:6384035-6384887 GCF_015228065.2 Penaeus monodon | reverse complement strand
CCGAGTTCGCATATATGAGAGAATGAGCACATCCGGGCTTTTCACCTGTATGTGTGAGACCATGTGATTCTTTTAATGCAAGTGTGTGTGCGTGTCCGCCACTGTGCATTAAACCTCGCAACTGAATGCCCAGCATCTGCATTATTTGCTTACCTGAAGGCAAACTTGCGCAAATCATTGTTTTCCAAGATGCCTCTGTTCTTGATGGAATGCCAGCTCAAAAAGAAAGAAAAAAATGCTGACTCACGTATCGAATTGCACGTGACGTTGCTGTACGCATTCCAGCCAAGAAGCCATGGATGCGAGAATGCGTACCGGTGGGGGGAGGGAATGGGTAAGGATGGGGAGGGGGAGGGAGTGCGATATGAGTGGAATGATGGTGATGGGGAGGAAGGGGAGGAGGGGGAGGAGGGGAGGAAGTATGAGTGGTGTGGTGGGGATAGGGGAGAGTGGGGATGGGTGGGGGAGAGATAGGGGTAATGGGGGTAGGAGATGGGGTGGGGGTGTAGTATGGGAGGTATAATGCAAAAATAGAATTTATGGGGAGCAGAATCGAGAGGATTTAAAAGACCCCCACCCCCCAAAAAAATAAAGCTAAATAAAACTGAAAATTCAACCCAAAATTGGATTAAATCACACTCCAATATATCAACAACCAATGACTATAATTTCAACCTAGGATTATACTCCAACTCAAGACGAAGCGTTGAGTAATATAGTGCATCCCAGCGATTACACAGCGACGATCATTTTTGGTAAAGACTTGTTTCGTTTTTATCATGTATTTTTTTCCATATTTCTACTTGATTTACTGTCACTATCACAAATTATATATATATTTGCGTATGTATG
>NC_051408.1:6383345-6383624 GCF_015228065.2 Penaeus monodon | reverse complement strand
AATCAATAACTGTCCCGAAGCACATGCTTCAGTATATCACAGAAAAAAAAATTGTGCTGAAATGTGACCCCGAAAGGAAATAAGGATTTTTTTTTAAACTATCAATAACGTGTACAAATGACGGAATAGGAGGAAAGGAGGAAGAGAAAGAAGAATAAAGTGATAGTAATGCTAAGTTGGATTTAGGAAATGAAGTTTTGGTAAGTTCGAAGACAGAAGTGAAGCTCCGAATAAATATCTTAGTGAGTCGTCTAGTTTATTTCCCAGGAAGGGGGATTT
>NC_051408.1:6382699-6382790 GCF_015228065.2 Penaeus monodon | reverse complement strand
TAGAGTTATTTAGTTATCCACTCGATAACCACTTTACAAGTATTGTTAATATACTCATTTTGCTATTCATACTTTGCGTTAGCTATTTACT
>NC_051408.1:6382100-6382297 GCF_015228065.2 Penaeus monodon | reverse complement strand
ATAAAAAAAAATAAAAGAGAATATTAACAAAAATTCAAATAAACACATTCCTGCAACCAAATGCAAATTGAGAATGCACCAAATGCATATGCAAAGTGGCTGAGATCCATTTGTCAATTGCAAGCAACGCTAACGCACTGTACTAACCTCAGACACATGCAAAATAAAATATGAGTAAACATTGAGGAACACACGTC
>NC_051408.1:6381682-6381834 GCF_015228065.2 Penaeus monodon | reverse complement strand
AACAGACGTATTCACAAAACAAACAACGAATTTCTATGTAAATTACTTGTCCATGCGAGATATTCAGAACATAAATTTTCTTTCAGAATGAATACATCAGATTTATTCATAGTGTATATTTTCATTCTGAAAACTATAATAGCTAAAAGAAC
>NC_051408.1:6381482-6381618 GCF_015228065.2 Penaeus monodon | reverse complement strand
CTGTTGATGATAATGATAATAATGACAATGGCAGCAAAAGTGGCATTCAGGATGATTGCAGGGAAATAATCAACGGTGATGAAAACTAAATGAAAATGTCACAATTATAATCTCGTTATGATAAAGGTATAAAAAA
>NC_051408.1:6380990-6381197 GCF_015228065.2 Penaeus monodon | reverse complement strand
TTCTAAACTAATCCTCACCCCCCACCCCACCCCACATATATTTCTCAAGCACCTCATACCAGGAAATCTTAACCTGTGCTGCCGAAGATTACATTGTCTCTGACCGTAATATATATCAAGCAGCATCCTCCGTCTGTTAAGATTTATTGCCTCTGTCGGTCTCTGGGAAGGAGGGGGTCTCTCTGAATCACGCGTCTTCAGTGCATA
>NC_051408.1:6380048-6380608 GCF_015228065.2 Penaeus monodon | reverse complement strand
AAGAAAGGAAAAAAAAGGTATAAGACACAGAGAGAGGTCGTGTTAGCCTTGAGACATCGACTGAGCTTTAACCTGCTTTGCGTAATGCATTCGAGTGTGCATTTATACAAAGCAACAACGCTTCTGTCCATCCGACCTCGTATCTGCGCAGTTGCGAGAGAGAGAGATATGCCGAGGGGGAAGCTGCTGATGCTGACGATAGTGAATATAATGCTGATATATGCTTATATATATGTGTTATATATGTTGTTATCAGCATTATTATGGTGTTAGTATTGTGGTGATTTTGTTATAATGGTATATATTGGTATAGTAATATGATAGTATATAATGACTAGGATCTTACAAAAGTCTTATTTTGAAGGCGATTGAAGAGGCATAAGTAAATAGAATATATCTTAAACTATAGAGGTATGTATTTGTCACCTTAGATACTATTCTGAGCTTACGTGAGGAGAGACACATGGTCCCAGGGTCGTAGTCATTAGTTATCTGTATAATTATTTATATGTGTGTGTGTTACTGGTTTCTGTGGGTACATAACTTTAGGTATGGCTGAG
>NC_051408.1:6378828-6378898 GCF_015228065.2 Penaeus monodon | reverse complement strand
TCGTGAGATCTATTTAAAATTCACGCCAGAATACCGTAACATTTCGCGTTTGATGAAAACCACATCATTT
>NC_051408.1:6377751-6377860 GCF_015228065.2 Penaeus monodon | reverse complement strand
TCGCCCTCCAAGAGAGTTCGCATCGCGCAGTGCGGTTGTGTGAGCGTTACGTGCTTGCAATCACTCGCAGCCACACGCCTTATGCAGACAGATCACGTGGATGCTGCTT
>NC_051408.1:6376030-6376251 GCF_015228065.2 Penaeus monodon | reverse complement strand
TAAATTCAAGACACACACATTAAAAAAAAAATTATTTTCCTTCTCGACCGTAAATCACTTTTCTTGTTGCAAGCGAGGACAACGAAATCCTCTGCACCTTGCAATTCGCAGGACACCCGCTTCGCTTCATTCTTGCAATGCCAAACACGCAGCGGTATCTAATTGCAAGCTCTGTTGATCAATCACGTGTAATGATGTCAGTGGCTTGGAAATTTTTCAAG
>NC_051408.1:6374220-6374326 GCF_015228065.2 Penaeus monodon | reverse complement strand
ATTATGACTTACGACTCATGACAACCTCGTGACACTGACAGATGTTCGCGCTTTCCTCTGGATTCTATGCCTCGATCGGAATCAATGAGGTTTAAAAAGCGCCCGT
>NC_051408.1:6373514-6373586 GCF_015228065.2 Penaeus monodon | reverse complement strand
TCCTTGGGATTATTCTTGGAAGGAGGGAAGATTTCCTTGGGATTTTTCTTGGAAGGAGGGAAGATGACGTGC
>NC_051408.1:6373023-6373166 GCF_015228065.2 Penaeus monodon | reverse complement strand
AAAAACAGCATGGATTCCCACGTGCAATGGACCTCAAAGGCAACACCAGGAAGATGAACTCACATTCTCGAATCAGGACTTCATCTCAGGAGTGACTGATTGCTTGGTCGAGATGCCAATGGTACATTCCGGGACTCCCAATA
>NC_051408.1:6370364-6370736 GCF_015228065.2 Penaeus monodon | reverse complement strand
ACCGGCTGATGGAGAAATAGACATTTAAACACGAATTGCAATAGAAACTCTCTAGATCTTATATTCATAAAAAAAAAAAAAAAATCTACGTATTTGGCATCGTCGTCATGTTTATAAACTAGATTAATTTATCCTTTTCTTTGGTATTTACAGTCCTCAGAGTAAATTTGCATATTAATGGGAAAATGCAATCAATGTAAACAAAAAGCAATAACAAAAAGCATCATTCAAAACAAAAAATGATGAAACCATATTCCTGATGATACAGATGTATATGCAATGTACATATTTCAAAGTGGTATTTTTGACACTTTTTAAAATTCTTTTTATATCTTTCAAGTAAAATTTTGTACTTTAGTTTTGTTCAGGTCC
>NC_051408.1:6369033-6369193 GCF_015228065.2 Penaeus monodon | reverse complement strand
ATTACAGAACGAAAACTAATTTAAGAAAAACCGACAACACCGCCCTTTAGAATGTTCTCAATTGCAAGTTCTGCAGATCACGATTACGCAACTGGCCATGAGAATTCAGGTGAGTGGAATTTAACTGCATCAGTCAGTCTTAACATGGGTGAGTGCGTGT
>NC_051408.1:6368657-6368903 GCF_015228065.2 Penaeus monodon | reverse complement strand
TATCAATGTAAATTCCAGATAGATTTACAAAAGAATTGAAAGATTGTGCAATGTAATATATTTTTTTTTCCATCCCTTTCAAAAGTGATAATCATGTGAGCGGTATCATGTTCATTATATTTTATTATCTTATTCAACAGAATCTCTTACTTTCGGTCAAAAAGAAATCATGATAATATTTATTATCAAAAGAGATTATATTTACGAATCTAAAAATCGTAAACCTTTTTCTTCAATATAAGATTT
>NC_051408.1:6368076-6368369 GCF_015228065.2 Penaeus monodon | reverse complement strand
CAAATCATCAAAAAAAAATTATTTCCGAACATACTGCCGAATCCGAAGCTGCTTCGAACTCCCGGCGCAGTGCGAATAAGAGGTTCTTGCAGTGCGAATAAGCGGCTCCATCCCCTTCATCTGCCTCACGATCCACGCCATTTCTTGCCCGCTTCTCGATAAAAGTTCATCTCGCTTGCTCGGACCAGTTCAAGGAAGCAGGTCTGAATGCCATTTAAGCTGGTGTGTGAGATGGAGTTTACTGTTTCCAGAGTGTGAGGTTTATTTCCAAGTTGTGTTTCATATATTTGCGA
>NC_051408.1:6367683-6368027 GCF_015228065.2 Penaeus monodon | reverse complement strand
ACTGTTTACCATGCGAAAATTGTATTTAATTTTTTTCTCCCTGATATAAGAAAATTTGGTATCTATTAAAACTGTTTGCTCTTTATGCTTTGAAATAAATTTCCCTTCTGTTAAATAATACTCTTACGTGATATACGAAAGATACAGAGAAAGTGATACAAGAAAATTTATTGCTTACACGCTCGTAAAAATTGCATCCAAATACCTTAATCAAACTTATAAATCAAGCTCAGATTTATTACTGCCTGCTTCCAAATGCCTTTAATCAAAATCTAGAAATTATACTTATTATCAAAACCATAAATCATTATTTTGATAATATTTTCTTAATTATTATATAGTAA
>NC_051408.1:6367010-6367287 GCF_015228065.2 Penaeus monodon | reverse complement strand
AATTATTTTTTCTTCTCTTTTATTTCTCCTTTCCATTATTTTCCTTCGTTTTTTTTTTTTCTTTTTTGTTTTTCCTACATTTATTTTTTTTTTCCTCATCCTCTCGCTTCTTTTTTATATATTTTTTTCATTTGTTTCTTCTTCTTCGTATTTCGTTTTTCTGTTTATTTCCTTTCTTTCTCTTCCGTTCTTTCTTGCTTTTCGTTCTTCCTTCTTTTTCTTCTCTTCTATTTTTCTCGCTTTTTGTCTTTTGAATGAGAGGAAGGGAGGAAGGAGG
>NC_051408.1:6366068-6366364 GCF_015228065.2 Penaeus monodon | reverse complement strand
TATTTTTTCTTCTCTTTTATTTCTCCTTTCCATTATTTTCCTTCGTTTTTTTTTTCTTTTTTGTTTTTCCTACATTTATTTTTTTTTTCCTCATCCTCTCGCTTCTTTTTTATATATTTTTTTCATTTGTTTCTTCTTCTTCGTATTTCGTTTTTCTGTTTATTTCCTTTCTTTCTCTTCCGTTCTTTCTTGCTTTTCGTTCTTCCTTCTTTTTCTTCTCTTCTATTTTTCTCGCTTTTTGTCTTTTGAATGAGAGGAAGGGAGGAAGGAGGGAGAAAGAGAGAGGGGGAGAAAAG
>NC_051408.1:6365446-6365540 GCF_015228065.2 Penaeus monodon | reverse complement strand
GACAAATCCCAATCCGGATTTCCTCTCGGTATCCGGAATCCCTCCACCGACCACAAAGCTATCCCAAGAAGAAGAAATTTCTTGAAGGAAGAAG
>NC_051408.1:6364723-6365225 GCF_015228065.2 Penaeus monodon | reverse complement strand
TTCGTAAGAACGCAGAAAATAATCCTGATTTTAATATAATCGAATGCTTCACAAAATTATTAATGAGGAGCGCAATTATAAGAAAAAGACAACAATAAAAAACTTCATTCATATTAACTAAACGGAAAGCATATATGCAAATGCAAATACAACCTCTAATTTAAATACCATCTTTACAAGGTAAACTATGCAAGAAATTTCCCCATAAATATAATGCCACAGATACATATATAACATAAAACATTTGCATAACATTTGCCTAACATTCGGAGTGAAGGGAACCACATTACTATGTAAAACTGCAATAATTTTTTTTCTTCTTCTCTTAATTCAAAAAATATTGGTAATGTTTGTCAAAAAACAATGTACTTTTGAAACTAAGAATGTCTGTTTGAGAAAGAGACCAGAGGAAGATTAAAAGTTTATAGTAACAGTAATTAGAATAGATATATGGAATGATACTATTAATGGTATTAGTAAATGTACAAATGTGCTTTCTGTT
>NC_051408.1:6364137-6364367 GCF_015228065.2 Penaeus monodon | reverse complement strand
CCCCCCCCCCCCCACCCGCCACCACCACACATACACACACGTACACAGGACTTATTGACATTCCGCTTGATTAGAGAATAGATGCAAGACATGTCTAATTTGTAGTGACTGACAAGCACACCGTGTCATGTCCGCTCATGTCATGGCAGAAGCACAGGTGTTTGACGCAGATATGAGAGAGACTTTGGTATATCGTGTGAACTGAGGGTGGAAGGGATTGGTATGTTGGT
>NC_051408.1:6363581-6363720 GCF_015228065.2 Penaeus monodon | reverse complement strand
ATAATCACCGTACCCACCACATGAATCCATTATTCGAACCTGATCCATCAAAGGTTCGAACTCTCTCCGAACTCAGCTCCGAAGCCTTGGTCTCGAAACCAGACCGACACACACAAAAAAATTTACTTGCCTTTTAATC
>NC_051408.1:6362897-6363187 GCF_015228065.2 Penaeus monodon | reverse complement strand
ACAACAACAGAAAACGAATCTCCTCATTGCACTACAAGTTGCAACCCCTACGCAGTTGAAAGTGGACGCAGGTCAAGCAGCAGTCAGTCCCACCGGCCGACTGACTGGTTAACCGGACTCCCGGACTTGAGGTCATCCGGGAGACGAAAGAGAAGGGGGGGGGGGGGGTTGATGGACGGAGAGGAAGGGGGGGGAGATGACCTGACCTAGATGTTGCATGCTGTGAGGTCATTCTCTCGCTGTGGACGATTGCGTAATGGGTCAAAGGAAGGGGGGGGAGGGGGGGAGGG
>NC_051408.1:6362398-6362582 GCF_015228065.2 Penaeus monodon | reverse complement strand
GCATTCAATCCAAACTATGCACTTGATCAAAGACCTTTTCCCGAAGTATTCATTAACATCAAATTTGAATTCAACTGAAGAAGAATATTGAAACGAGAAATCACAGGCAAAGGATGATGTTTATTTTTCTTAATGAAGCTAAATTGTAGGGTAATTACAGCTGATGTTCTCCAGGGGACGATCT
>NC_051408.1:6361351-6361668 GCF_015228065.2 Penaeus monodon | reverse complement strand
TGATTTCGTTATCTGTCTCATATATCTGTTGCCGGATCAGCAGGTATATATATACACACACATATATATTCTTGCTTTACTGGTTTGAGATCACGTGACTGTAATTAAAATGTCAGTCGTATTTGCATAGAATGGGGCCAGGAGGAGATCGAGACGATAATATTCAAATCAATTCGCAGTTTTTCATACCTCCTGCTCGAGTTCCAGATGATGACTCACTCACACAAGTCCGATAATGTTTTGTCGTGTTAATTAGAATAATGTGATAACAAAGGAGAAGAAGAGGAGTATTTTCGGGGTGAGGCAATTGATAATGG
>NC_051408.1:6360397-6360678 GCF_015228065.2 Penaeus monodon | reverse complement strand
CGCCCATAATTTACAGTCACAATTCCCTATAATAATTCCTTTCATTTCCAGTCATCATTTCAATCAAAGTCTATTACAATCAAACTTACAAACACGACACGATAAAAAAAAAAAAAAGTGAAGGGAATCCGTGTATCATTCACTGAATAATTGATATCACACGATTTTTTTTTCTATTTGTCTCGTTATAATCTGAAGTTTCATGAAAATTCATTGACTGTCATTGTTAGACGAGAAACAATCGGGTTTTAGAGCCATTGTTCCGGAGGCGGTTAATCTCC
>NC_051408.1:6360286-6360360 GCF_015228065.2 Penaeus monodon | reverse complement strand
GAGGGAATTATCAGATGGTCTATCGGTCGGTTTGCTTGCATGTCTATCTCTGTTTCTCTCCCATTGTTAATCTC
>NC_051408.1:6358934-6359164 GCF_015228065.2 Penaeus monodon | reverse complement strand
GATCTTGACTTAAAATGCTGAGTGTGTATTCTCCTTCATCATTATGCTGTATACTGATGTAATGCTGTCTGGAGAACGACAGCTGGTCACCGGGTGTTCACAGACAGCCAGGTGGGTATCAGTTCACCTAATTGGACAGGTGAATAAATTTCGGGTGAATGGGCGAGGATTTGGAGTAACGATGTTCACCTGTTTTTTTGGTTAACTTCCGTCAACAGCGGTCGGTGTTT
>NC_051408.1:6358038-6358127 GCF_015228065.2 Penaeus monodon | reverse complement strand
AATTATCTTAAGATCTTATATATTTAATATCTCAACAACAAAGAGGGGGGGGGGGGAGTCATATTAATTTTTATCCAAAGGGGAATGAA
>NC_051408.1:6357923-6358010 GCF_015228065.2 Penaeus monodon | reverse complement strand
GTGGGGAGGTATATGTTCGTAGAAAACATCAAGGATAATGATTCAATAGGAAAAAAATAGTAATGACTTAACATTCATGGTAAATGC
>NC_051408.1:6356880-6357231 GCF_015228065.2 Penaeus monodon | reverse complement strand
ATTATCTTCCGATTGCACATTGCAGCTTTTACCGGAAAATAAGACAGCCTCCTTGCATGGCAACACACGCAACGTTTGCTTAAACTCTAACTTATTTGACAAACATGCATTTTTAACACCCCCCATTATTTCACGACCAATTGCAGCCTTTGCAAATATATGCAACACAGAACAGGTTCATTGCAGTATCGCAACCTCTAACTTGCGTACTAGAAGAGTATAAAGATATCAGCTTTATTAATAGATCAGTTGCAGGATATTGCATCATGATACATATGGGTAATAACAATATGTAAATTAATATGTATGTTGTTAGACAATCGCTTAGATGAATTAAAAGGAGGCAGGAGA
>NC_051408.1:6356297-6356461 GCF_015228065.2 Penaeus monodon | reverse complement strand
AGTATCAATGGTAAAAAAAACAAAAGTAATTTCAAAAGGGTAAATATCTAGATTATCCAATTTACGGCCAAGAGTAGGTTGCAATGAAAGACGCAATAAAGGAAATACTAGAAGGAGAGACAATTGAATTAACTGAAGAAAATGATGAAAATAGTAAGAAAATG
>NC_051408.1:6355906-6356092 GCF_015228065.2 Penaeus monodon | reverse complement strand
CAGAAGAAATCGTACGATCATGTGCACTATGCCTAAAAGAAGCTGCTCCATTTACTGAAGTGATGATGTTTCCCCTGGAGATCTGGAATTGTTATAATATTTTATATTATTTTTCGTTTTTAATTTCCTTCTTTTCCTCCTTTCGTCTGTTTTTTTTCGCCTCTATTCTTTTTATCGCTTTTCCTG
>NC_051408.1:6355441-6355601 GCF_015228065.2 Penaeus monodon | reverse complement strand
CAGACACTGTAGTCATTATTATTATTTCGAAAATGACGAAGGGTGAAAAGCGCCACTATTATTATTGATATTATTCCTAGGGATTAGGCTTTGGCACGTGGACAAAAACTTTAAAAGATATGGAGAGAAAGACAAAGTTACGCAATGTTATTAATTGTCC
>NC_051408.1:6355316-6355407 GCF_015228065.2 Penaeus monodon | reverse complement strand
AAGCACAAAATAGAATTTTTATTTTTTAAAAATTTTTTAAAATTTTTTATTTTTTAACAAATAATTTTTAAAAAACTTTTTTAAATTTTTT
>NC_051408.1:6354154-6354344 GCF_015228065.2 Penaeus monodon | reverse complement strand
TCCCCAAAAGAAATTTCAAACTATCTCACAAAAATCAAGACATACTAAAAAACAAGCATTCTAATTTGCATTCATGTAAGCATTTATGCAAATGAGCTCAAAGAAAGAAAGTCATATGGACAATGAAATCAAGTTTCGGAGGAAGTAAAATTTGAAGAGATTGTTGTGGTTATTTAAATCTCAAGAATTC
>NC_051408.1:6353324-6353512 GCF_015228065.2 Penaeus monodon | reverse complement strand
GAAAGCCTCCTCAATTTTCCACGGAAGCTTCCCCGATTTTCCCTTTTCAGTCTACAACATTTACAACCTTTTCACGTTTATATAAATGTTCTTTATTTTGTCACGGCATTTTCAAGGGCATCACGTTACGGTGGAATATTATATCGATGTATTTTCACAAAGATGAAGTGCATTTTTATCTGTTAAAT
>NC_051408.1:6352506-6352642 GCF_015228065.2 Penaeus monodon | reverse complement strand
TACCATGAAAACGTGACTACGACTCCTTCAGAAATATAAAGGAAGGTGACGAGGATATATAAACAGCATCGTGGAAGAGCATCGTGTTTGTAGGCTTATAAACTCTTTCATTTGACCCAAGTCGTGTTCAATCCCT
>NC_051408.1:6351818-6351955 GCF_015228065.2 Penaeus monodon | reverse complement strand
TTAGAGGTGTCTGTGCACCCAGGATTGAAAACCACTTTCAAAATTAAACAGTTCTTTTTCTCCACTCATTACTCACGCACAAGTCCCAGCAGTAAGCTGTAGAGATAAGAAATAACTTAATTTTTTAAAAATTCATA
>NC_051408.1:6350454-6350691 GCF_015228065.2 Penaeus monodon | reverse complement strand
CCAGTGATAGGCAAGTCAACACGAGGTTATTGCGTTAATGAGATGAGCTCAGTCACCAGCACCGACTTTGTTATTTAAATACGGGTCGTGTACTGCCATACTTTAAGGACATTTTGTGCTTAAATAGACTTTCAGATGTTTTTAGTCGAGGGTGATGTAAGACTACGTAAAGCGAATATAAGCTGATTATGGAGAAAAGATTATATGAATAAGGTCGTAAATGTATGTATGTATGTG
>NC_051408.1:6350260-6350428 GCF_015228065.2 Penaeus monodon | reverse complement strand
GAATGTAAGCGTGATATCTGAGGGGTTATTAAGAGTCGTGATCTCACTTTAGATGGAAAACTTTTAGAAATAACGTTGAAAATGTGTTTGGTTTTTAAATAGAGAAAGTACTTTGGTCTCTGAATTCCGACTATAATGTGCGAGAGGTAAATAGATCGTCACATACAG
>NC_051408.1:6348250-6348864 GCF_015228065.2 Penaeus monodon | reverse complement strand
GGGGGGGGGGGGGGTACAGAATAGGGGGAGACAGGTGGAGGGGATGATGGAGAAGGGGGGGAGGGGGAAGGATGGGGAGAGGGAGGTAGGAGGAGGGGGAGAAAGTGGAGGAGGGGAGAAAAGGGGATGAGGGAGAAAGGAAGAGTGGAGGAGGAGAGAGAGAGAGGATGGGGAGGGGGGAGGGCGAGGATGGGGGAGAAGGGAGAAATTGGAGGAGGGGAGACGGCAGAGAAGAGGAAGGGGAAGGGGATGATGGGGGAGGGGAGAAATTGGAGGAGGGGGAAAGGAGAAGGGAGGAAAAGGGGAGAGGAGAGAGAAGATGAGAAGGGGAGACGAGAGAGAAAAGGAGAGTTAAGAAAAGGGAGGACGGAGGGAGGAGGAGGGAGAGGGAAAGGGGAGGGGAGAGGGGTAGGAGAGACAGAGGGAGAGGGAGAAAGGGGAGGGGAGAGGGGTAGGAGAGACAGGAGGGAGACAGGGGAGGGGGTAGGGAGGAGGGAAGGTTTGCAATTGAGATAGTGTGATAATTTGCCCCCTGGTGTCTCGGGAATGTTGCAAAGATCATGGTTGTGAGAGAGGTATTTGGTATTTGCTTAATTACGTACCCCCCCCCCGCC
>NC_051408.1:6346717-6346889 GCF_015228065.2 Penaeus monodon | reverse complement strand
CATAATCGTTGCATATGCATGAAGGCAGTGAAGCGCAGCAATTGCAGGTCGGACCAGAAGGGCGTCAGCAGAATGCACGAGGGTGGGCGCTGTGGGCGTGTGTGGGTCTGTGGGCGGGAGGCCTTCCCTCCCTGTCTTCGTATCGCCTTGTTTGCCGCCTTGTTTGGATCCC
>NC_051408.1:6345785-6345898 GCF_015228065.2 Penaeus monodon | reverse complement strand
CTCCCCCGCTCCACTTGTGCGAATCGTTTCACAACATCCTCCAGATGTTGATTTAAAGTCTACCTGAGTTTGCAATCACTTCCTTATGGTGCATAAGCAATTGCATCGAACAA
>NC_051408.1:6345062-6345336 GCF_015228065.2 Penaeus monodon | reverse complement strand
ATTTCCTGGCCACAGACAAAAAAGATAATGCAATGACAATGCAGGAAAAATAAGTATATAAATGAAGATAATCAAGATATAACTAAGATAATTAGAAGAAATATGAATAATTACAAAAGTAACGAATAAAAGGTAACGAATAAAACAAATAAGTAAAGAAAAACGATAAACGAAATAGAGAAATAAATAACGGAGATAAAAGATTATTATAAGAAAAATCAAACTAAAAAGGAAAAAAATCGTTTATAAGTTAAAAGAAAGATTACATTACATA
>NC_051408.1:6344378-6344544 GCF_015228065.2 Penaeus monodon | reverse complement strand
ATAAGATCGTATCTGCCATGTTCAGCAAAGTCGTTCACTGTATCGAATGCCGCATAACTCTCGCCCTAACTGAAACATCGTGTAAATAAGCATTAACGGCGATTAATGCTTGCCTGTTGTTCACTCGTTGCAAAGCTTGTTCAGATCTTATTACGTAAATTTCTCC
>NC_051408.1:6343995-6344152 GCF_015228065.2 Penaeus monodon | reverse complement strand
CATTATCGTTATCATCAACTTAATCACTATCTTCATTATATATATTTTTTTACCTCTGCTTCCTATCGTGTCCTTCTGAACCTCTTCTTGTACGTATCCTCATACTCTCGCCCATACTCGGTAATCCTTCCGTTTCCCTTTCCTGTTCACCTCAAAT
>NC_051408.1:6343332-6343654 GCF_015228065.2 Penaeus monodon | reverse complement strand
AAAAATAGCCTCTCCTCCTCGTTTCTTGCCTCGACTTAGTACAATCATCTAAATGCAGTTTATCCCCATTTTCTCCTAACTTTTCGCTTCCATCCCTCTTAAATTAACTTCTATGATTAGTCACTTCGATTTCACTTCCAGAAATAGACTTGTTCTCCTGATTTATTCATAATGAGAAAGAAGAACATATTTTCTGAGATGAGAAATTAGCCGCGTAAACATGAACTGGTTTTGTCATCAGCTGCATGGAGGGTCAGATTAGCTACATTTTAATCGAGGATTCTATGAATATTGATTAGAAAATAGCAACTTATATACATAC
>NC_051408.1:6341402-6341571 GCF_015228065.2 Penaeus monodon | reverse complement strand
TCTCCTTCCCTTAACCCAATCTCCATAGGGGGTCGCTGGGAGTCTCCATTCCTCTCTGATAAAAATACTCCCCGTCAGTTATTCCTTTCTCTCTATAATCTGTTTTTTTTTAGCTCCCTCTCACATCTTTTTTAAAAGGTAAAAAACAAATAAACTGATCCATCATCGT
>NC_051408.1:6341141-6341369 GCF_015228065.2 Penaeus monodon | reverse complement strand
TACAACAGTATATCAAATTGATCTGCATATTTTGGCAGTTTTAAAATGCAGTATCAGATCAAATGAAGAAATTACGAAGAGAAAATTAGGAAAAGAAATGATATATATATATGAACATTCACTAAACAGGTGGCAGACCTTCTTAACCAAACCCTTTAAACTGTGTTGTAAAGAGCTGGTTTTGGGGGAGAGGGGAGGGGACCTGAAACGCCCTATATTTCCTACTGT
>NC_051408.1:6340740-6340814 GCF_015228065.2 Penaeus monodon | reverse complement strand
TTTATCTTTTCCGGCTCTCCCCTCCAATCATTTTTTTTTTCGGCGTCTTTTCCCCCTCCTTCTCTTCCCCCCTC
>NC_051408.1:6339716-6339821 GCF_015228065.2 Penaeus monodon | reverse complement strand
TTATTGTTAACTTGTGCACCAAGTGTTCAGCAGAAACCAAAAAATAAAAAAAAATATATCGTGTTAAGAAGAAAAATACAATTCTCTTTCCGACGCAATTTTGTT
>NC_051408.1:6339155-6339300 GCF_015228065.2 Penaeus monodon | reverse complement strand
AAAACGCCACGTGGAATATGACATAAGATTCAGTTCCTTGTATTACGATGACGCAACAGGGCTTCTTCGGCTTCCTCGATGACGCAATCACCCATTGCCGGAGGACGTGGGTTGTGTCAGGTACACACGTCTCTAGGAAATGTAA
>NC_051408.1:6337757-6338967 GCF_015228065.2 Penaeus monodon | reverse complement strand
AGTGTTACGAAGAAAGGTGGCGAGGAAAGATGAAAATGTTGGGGAGGAATTTGGTGAGGGAGAATTAGAGGCTGGGGAGGGAAAGGTGGGGAGAGACAGAAAGAGGGAGGAGGGAGGAGCATGATAAAGGAAGGGCGAAGGTAAAGAGAACTGAGGAATGGGTGAGGACGAAGAGAGGAGAGTGAGAGGTTAAGGCAGAAGCAGAGGGGAGGTTAAAGGTTGGAGAGAGAGACAAAGAGAGAAGAAAGGATGGAGATGAAGAGGAATGGAGAGAGCGAGGATGGAGAAAGGGAGTAAAGAAAAGACAGGATTAAAGAAAGTAAGGAATTAGAAAGAGAATAGGGTAGGAAGGAGGAAGAGAGGAAAAGAAAAAGGCACAAGAAAGGTAAAGAAGAAAGGGGAAGAAGTAAAAGAGGAGGATTAAGAGAGATTAATGCGTAAGATGCTGAGGAGGAAGAGAGAGGAAAATAAGAGAAAGCAGAAAGAGTGACATGGAAAGGAGGGAAGATGGAGGGAAAGTTTTAAGGAAGATGAGGAGGAAGGAAGGAGAGAGAAGGAAGATGGAGGAGACGGAAGATGAGAGACAAAGGAATAGGGAGAAAAGATAGAAGCGAGCGGGTGAAGAGAAGCGAAAGGATATGAGAGAAAGATTAGGAGGAGAAGAGGGAAAGGAGGAGGAAGTAGAGAAGGGAAGGAGGAGGAAGACAAAGAGGAATATGTGGGATGGAAAGAGAAAGAGGAAGGAATGGTAAGGGAAAAGGGGGAATAAGGATAGAAGAGGAACAAGGAAGAGAAAGAGGAGAGAGAAAAGGGAGAAAGGGGAGGGGGAAGAGAAAACAAGAAGGAAGAGGGATGGAGAGGAAAATTAAGAAAAGGGGAATGAGAGAGAAGAGAAAGGAAGGAAAGGAAGGAGGAAAAGGAGGAGGACGACGAAGGAGGAAGAAAGGCGAAGAAGAACAACAAGAATTGAGGAGAAAGATAAAAACGAAAAAAAAAAAATTAAATAAACTGAACCATTTGAATATCTTTCGTTATCGAGACAAATATGCAAATCATTAGCATTATTCATCGACTGTAAACCCTGACGATAATTAAATACTATTGATAACGAATTCTGTATAATGATAAAAGTCACTATAAATCAAAGACAATATTAGTATTACTTTACATCCCCATCACCCCTCCCCCCTCTCTAGCTCTCTTCCCGTTA
>NC_051408.1:6336367-6336570 GCF_015228065.2 Penaeus monodon | reverse complement strand
CCAACACACAGAGGCAGAACCAGGGTAGGAGCAAGAGAGTCTGAGAGAGAGAGAGAACGCGAATGCGGAGAGAGGATAAACAGAAACTAACGGAAAGAAGAAGAGAAAGCAGACAAGGAATAATGAGAGCAAAGGAGAATGCGAATAAGAATTATGCGTTGAAGACGATAACAAATTTAAAGTCTCATAATAGGAGTCTTGGA
>NC_051408.1:6336076-6336335 GCF_015228065.2 Penaeus monodon | reverse complement strand
TCTTCATCCCCTCTTTCTAATCCCCGTCTACTTCCCTCTTCCTCCTCGGCATTTTCTTCGCTCCTTCTCCTTCCCCCCCATTTCCTTCTTTCCTCTTTCTAACCCTCTTTCTTTTTTCCCCTCTTTCTAAACCCCCTTTCCCTCCTCCCCTCTTTCTAAGCCTCTTTCCCCTCCCCTCTTCCCCTCTTTCTAATCTCCTTTTCCTCTTTCTAACCCCCTTATCCTTCCCTCTTTCTCCTCCCTTTTTCTATCTCCTTTT
>NC_051408.1:6335755-6335980 GCF_015228065.2 Penaeus monodon | reverse complement strand
ACATACATACATACATATTTTGCGTCGTTTTTTCAGCACAAACAGGACATGCATTATTTATCAATTATTTTTCATCATTCTGTTTATACTTCGTGTTTATTCTTCGTTTTGCTTATTCCCTCCTTTTCCTATGGCATTTTTCCTCCTCTTCGTTTTGCATATTCCCTCCTTTTCTTATCAATATTTTCCCCATTAAGTTAGAAACATCAAATATCTAGATAAGCG
>NC_051408.1:6335517-6335635 GCF_015228065.2 Penaeus monodon | reverse complement strand
GGTAAAAGAATGATCAGGGTGTCGACGCGGATTCAAAAGGAGGCGTTCGTGTAACTCGTCACGTGGCTTTCCCGGCGTTTTTCTAAGGCCGATTTACCATCTATCCGGTTGGGATCTC
>NC_051408.1:6335338-6335470 GCF_015228065.2 Penaeus monodon | reverse complement strand
TAGCTCATTCGTTAGTTTTTGGATTATTGCTTATTGGCTTAAGATCTGGATAGGTATAAACTGTTTTAAAAAAGTCAAGTATGGATACACGTAGATAATTTTTATATAGTTGGCGGGCTGATCATTCTTCCT
>NC_051408.1:6334931-6335127 GCF_015228065.2 Penaeus monodon | reverse complement strand
AATGTCGGTTGTTGACACTTTTCCTTCGACGACAGCTGATTGGCAGCTCGCCAGAACACGATCGAACATGAATTTTTAAACCACACGAAAACGAACCAAAATACAGCTGAACGTCCTCTGTTTGAATCAGTTCGGTTGAGACAGTGACTCGTTAAATATCCTCCATCACAAGCGTAAAATGTCTCAGGTGCTTCTC
>NC_051408.1:6334684-6334890 GCF_015228065.2 Penaeus monodon | reverse complement strand
CGTGAGTCTTTTTTTGTGTGTGGATTGGAAATGATTAATTGTTTTGTCTTTCAGTGAAGTTATGGGTTTATTTTAAGAGTGTTTTTTTTTTCCCAAAGGATTCGAATCTGTGCAGTGTTGTAAATTAAGTGATGCATTTTTTTCGGCGGGGAAATGGAGGGAAAATCTGCTTCTTTTCGCAAACCCAGTTACTTGAAAAAGAGAAA
>NC_051408.1:6334341-6334629 GCF_015228065.2 Penaeus monodon | reverse complement strand
AAAAACCCACCTGTTAGAATGTCATATCTGAAGAGAATCGATGATGTTACGTAAACCTGTCAAGCAGTGAGTTCAGGCGCTCGTCCCATGCAAGATGCAATGCAACAAGCACCCGCGACTCCCTGCAAATTTGCAAGTGGCACATGGGCGCGGGGGATTTATGTGACAAACGAGTCAGTGTTGGGAATGAGAATGCGCACTGAATTTCGCGCTGCTTGAAATTGCCTTGGGTCCGAATGCACATGCAACGGGCGGGGAAATCTCGGACTCCATGACGAGATATACGGT
>NC_051408.1:6333902-6334012 GCF_015228065.2 Penaeus monodon | reverse complement strand
AAACCCGACACTCAATCACTTTCACTTCGATAACCTTTACACACGGATGTATACTGTGGACCGACGTGACATGAGTGAGAGAGAAATCATATCGAAAATAGTGTGTCTGA
>NC_051408.1:6333330-6333884 GCF_015228065.2 Penaeus monodon | reverse complement strand
CGATCAAGTAAGAGACTAGAATGTTATTCCATTTTAGGTAGGATTGTGTGATAAGGATGATGGATGTGATAAGGAGTTTTAGAAGGCTGTTAAGGATAAGAGAGAAAGGACTCGGATTGGCTATAGGTGGTTTCAGTGCCAGTTCATTTCAGCGACTGGCCGTCCCAGTGCCAGTTCCTTTCAGCGACTGGCCGTCCCAGTGCCAGTTCATTTCTGCGATTAGTCGTTTCAGGCGATTCATCGTTTCAACACTAATTCATTTCAGCACCGGCTTTTTCACAGCGATTGGTTGATTCAGTTCATTTCAGCGATAGGATATATCAGTGCCAGGCCGTTTCAAAGTCAGGATAATTTCAGTGCCAAAGCTTCTTCGAGCCAAGCCAATTTTCGCAATAAGTCACTTCAGTTTCAGTTCAGCGTTAGACTCATACAACGCTACTGTAGTCAGCGCTCGGCCGATTCAGCGCCACCGTTTTAGCTTCAAATTTTCAGGACAAAGTAATAGAGTAATCTACGCATCATTTTGACTATTCAGTGAAAAAGATGCGAAGAAT
>NC_051408.1:6332974-6333114 GCF_015228065.2 Penaeus monodon | reverse complement strand
TTTAATAATTCTGCTCCCAAATTTAGAAGCTATATTTTCATCTGCATTTCTTGATTCCATTTGGGTAGAAGCTCATGTTATAACAAAAAAAAAACTATTGAGAAATGTAACGTAGATTATAAAGCATATAACTAGAAATG
>NC_051408.1:6332581-6332889 GCF_015228065.2 Penaeus monodon | reverse complement strand
TGTGAATGACGTAATAGCAAGAGCGAAGAAGAATCGGAAAATCTCGATAACCAGTTCGGCAGTAAAATGACCAATAAATGAAGTGACTAAATGACACCGTGAATGGCATGTCACTTATTAAACGGCAACAGAATGGCATAATTTTAAAACTTGATTGCTGCTGAATCACATGTTAATTTTGCTACAGATAGTGTGATGGTTAATGCGAATGTTTTTTTTTAGAAAAAATAGAAAGTGATTTTTTTTTTTTTTTCAGGTAGTGAGATGAAAAGTTCATGCATGTACTTTATTACGTAAAAATCGAACAG
>NC_051408.1:6332161-6332269 GCF_015228065.2 Penaeus monodon | reverse complement strand
AAAAAAAAAATTCTGCGATTTGTTTACCAAGAAAACCATCAGTCAACTCAGAACTGTGCTAAGTCATTATCTACAATTGGTAAGTAAAGTTGCTAGTATTTTCTTCAA
>NC_051408.1:6332006-6332132 GCF_015228065.2 Penaeus monodon | reverse complement strand
GAGTTAGGTAATAGTATGCATTGCTTTTAGAGGTAGTCAGTCTTTTTTTATATAGATTTATGGCCCTTGCATTTGAATAATTCTCCGTCTCTTCTGCGTTCACTTTGGTCCGCGAGGTACGTGTGC
>NC_051408.1:6330471-6330573 GCF_015228065.2 Penaeus monodon | reverse complement strand
GTTTCTGGAGTTGAATAATTAATGATATCATTACATTTCAAATATCTTTACCTTTACGGTGTGTATATATCTTAAATATTTGAGTTGAAAATGGACATACGA
>NC_051408.1:6330370-6330442 GCF_015228065.2 Penaeus monodon | reverse complement strand
TCTGAATCAATAAAATTTAAAAGACCATCTTACAGTTCACAAACAGCTAAGTAATTATTTAAGTCAAACCGA
>NC_051408.1:6329953-6330270 GCF_015228065.2 Penaeus monodon | reverse complement strand
TAGCTTCGCCATATTTCGTTAATAACAATTTATGACGATTTCTAAAAGAGGATGCATTTATCTATAACAAAGTGTCCACTAATATTTTTTTACGACCTGCTCACGTGCTTGCAATAAACCATTCACAGCGAAAAAAAGTCACGGCGCCCGTGGAACACTGCAACACAGAGGTTTATCTAAGCCTAAGTCACTGTGGATTCTGTGCTGTTGGGATTCTTCACTGTGATAATATTTGGGATAATGAAAGGAATGGCCAATCTCCTCTCCTTTACCTGAAGCGCCGACCTGTTGACTCGTAGGAAGGGCGGTGGAAGGTA
>NC_051408.1:6328261-6328349 GCF_015228065.2 Penaeus monodon | reverse complement strand
GTTTCTGATGATCACCTTAAGGCTTTAAGAAAAGTCTACGTCAGCTTGTTCAACTTTTCCACTAATTTATTGAAGAAAAAAATGATCG
>NC_051408.1:6326902-6328201 GCF_015228065.2 Penaeus monodon | reverse complement strand
AAAGGTATTCGGAGAAAGGGTTTTGAAGTATGTTTATGGCGTGTGTGTTTTGGTTATCGATTTCGTTTTTATTTTATTAAAAGTGTGATTGAATGCATGACCGGAGGGATTGGATATTCGATCGGGAGAGTTTGCGTAATTATGAGGTTTTGGAATGCATGCAGGTAATCCGCAATGCTTGTTACTTACCATAAATTCCTCATAAGATTATGAAGTTATGCCCGGTGTTTTTTTGTTGTTTTTTTTTCCCTCCTCGCTCTTATGTCAACAACTTAGGAGTTATTTTACGATTAACCTTTATATGTGTCGATGTCAGATGCATTTTACTCGGCAGGATAATCTGAGCATCTTCGCCTTCGCCAGTCGGGGTAATTTTGTGATTATTTGCATGTGTTACTTCTAATTATTGCAAAGGTGGATGTAGTGTGCGTCCTGTTGTCCGCAGGTGCCGCGTTGCGTTTTTGCGTCTGTGATCTCGCTTTCAGGCGTTTGCGGGGATTTCACTTAATCTCGGCTCGTATTAAATGGCACCTGTTGAAGGACATCAGGTTTCGTAATGATTCACCACGAGCGTTTTGTTGGAAAAAACGAGGGTACTGAGATCCCGCGCGAAATATGGCACCACCGCGCGCGTCCCAGCCTGAGCATCTTGTTGGTAACCGGATCTGCCCGTGACGTCACGGTCTCATTGTCCGTATCCATGCATGCACCCGCGGACTTTGGATTCGAGAGCCCTGGAGAGCCTAAAATATTTGATTTTACAAGAATCGCTGTATGATTCTTGGCTAAATAGGATAAAAGATGATGATTCATGAGCCTAGATACTTCACTATGAGCGTTCAAAGAGTGTGCGTGCATTGGGTCTGCCAGGGATTCAAAGGATTTATCGCCAACCAATCAGGGAAGGCATGCAGGGCGCTGTTGCAAGTCTCGCAGCGACTGCAACTTGATTGGCCACATTTTCAATGTAAAATATCCAGGTTTCGGCAGACTTATGGCCAGCCAAGGATCAGTGCGATGACAAAAGCTTGTATCACCGCAAAACACGAGTGATTAAAGATCACACGATCATGTGAACTGCAGCGTAATGTCGATTAAAGAAAAAAGGAGAGAGAGAGACACACACAGAAGAAAAAAAAATATTTAGGCGCTGGCCATGAGCGGACTAATCTGTCTGCTTGCCAGGGGGGTGGGGGAGAGGAGGAGGCGAGAGGGAGAGACCTTCGCCGCAGATTTGCAAGCGCGCCGCAGATTTGGCACGAGGGCCGTCATTTTGCACTTCGCTTGTAGGTCCAGGTC
>NC_051408.1:6326189-6326420 GCF_015228065.2 Penaeus monodon | reverse complement strand
CAAGCACTGGTTTACGCTAGTGTTATGTTAAACTGAGTTATATAATTGTGTAATTGCGAGTTATGGTTGCATATTTATAGAAACGCCGACAGAGGTTTCGCTCGTGACTGCAATGACTCATGTTGATGTGTTGACCATGTTGCAGCGCGCTTTCTCAAGCACAACTTACGTGGAGGCGGGAGGCGGAGAACAGGGAAAAGATGCTTGGATATTTTCGTGGCTATCAAAGAC
>NC_051408.1:6325925-6326010 GCF_015228065.2 Penaeus monodon | reverse complement strand
ATTCTGCTCTTAACGTAAGTCCAAATAGCAACATATCAGCTTTATGACAATAATTCGTAATTAGCAATAACTACAGGTTTATATC
>NC_051408.1:6325351-6325786 GCF_015228065.2 Penaeus monodon | reverse complement strand
GAAGATATAACTCTAACCACACTATATACAATCCTCTCGTATATAATTCCAAAAAAGTAATGTTCAGAAAACGGAATCAAATTTGCAAAAAGAGAGAGAGAGGAAAAAAAAAAGCATATGATTTCAGAGGCAAGATGGTTAGATTATGCAACCAACTGAAACCGCATGCAACACTCAATCACTTGCCAAATATCCACTTTGAATGACGTCCGAAAGATCGAGAGAATATTGCAGATGTTGAAAAGAGCGTGTGCTTGCAAGATCAGCAAGGAAGGTGAAGATAAGAGTTATAATGACGATAATAACGATGGCCATGATTTGATATTCACAGAGGGCCAATCCCTATGTAGTAAAAGTGTTTGTAGACAATAAATGCTAATCCCAATCACTATTAACTAGTCACTAGGGAATGGACAACCCACCCTAGAAATTTCA
>NC_051408.1:6324758-6324850 GCF_015228065.2 Penaeus monodon | reverse complement strand
CTGCGCACCAGGAAAGAAAGGGGGAGACAGTGCATTACGTAGATACAGAGCAAGCAAAAAGTAGCTGACAAGGTCCACGACGATGGACAGTG
>NC_051408.1:6323700-6323937 GCF_015228065.2 Penaeus monodon | reverse complement strand
TATCACTATTTCTCCCCTCCTAATCTCTCTCCCTAATTACCAATCCAATTCACGTCAATTAGTGGAATCCTAAAGGACCCATGACTGTCTCCTTCAGCCGAATATATACGCACATGTGTCTGTATCTCTCGCCGTCGTTTTGGGTCAGATGGCGTCCTTATTGACCTCGTTTGTGGCGTGTCAGGTCATGCGTCCAGGTGGTTTTGCTTCTGTGAAGGAAGGAAGGAAGGAACTCTG
>NC_051408.1:6323140-6323257 GCF_015228065.2 Penaeus monodon | reverse complement strand
CTATTACTTTTATTTTTTGCATATTAAAAAACGCAGTTTCCTTTTTTTCGAAATGAAGAAAATGTTTTTTGACATTTCCTTTTTTTTCTTTTTTTTCGAAATTAAATTCTTGTAGGT
>NC_051408.1:6322972-6323102 GCF_015228065.2 Penaeus monodon | reverse complement strand
ACCGTCTATAGCTAAATTTGCATATGTTTTTTTTTTTTTTTGTAATGTCTCCTAATTAAATCAGATTTATGTAACTGATTTTTTTTCTTTCTTTAATCAAATTTTATATAAGTTGTGAATTTTACATCAA
>NC_051408.1:6322643-6322858 GCF_015228065.2 Penaeus monodon | reverse complement strand
TTATAACAATTTTGATTTCTAAACCCAACTCTGATTTTTGTATCAACTTTTATATCAATTGCAAAACCATAAGCACATGCTGATTCCCTTGGCACATTAGGCAGAGCTCCAAGCTTGCCAAAGATAACTCACCAGATCCTTTCTCTCGACTAAAGGACTTAACAGATTTCGTTATATTAGGCGATCAAGTAACGCAGCTAATAGGGGGCATTGTT
>NC_051408.1:6321992-6322165 GCF_015228065.2 Penaeus monodon | reverse complement strand
ACATAGAATTAATTCGTGATTTCAGGTTTAATGTGATCTCGATTTGCCATATCCTGTTCGTTGAACTCCTGACACCTGCAACTCTGCAAGAAACGAGAGAGAGCGAGTGTAACTGTGGCGAGATTTAGATGGTCAATTTTTCGGAGATGAATTGTCATTCTGAAGGTGCCGAG
>NC_051408.1:6320854-6321402 GCF_015228065.2 Penaeus monodon | reverse complement strand
GAAGAAAAGCTGGTAAGCGGTTGAAAAGCTGCCCACTTGGATAATAACAAGAACATCGCTAAAAACGCTTCAATATTGCCCAGAAGCCCAGGGAGTTAATGCAAAGAACATACACACGATCTAACTGTTATAAACATTCGTCCGAATTTCTCAAGAATTTCACCTCCCTCCGGCTCAAATTGTTCTTAATGTTTGCCAGAGTTCTTCACAGACTTTCTTTAGAATTTGGTGATCTATTTGGCTCTGTTTCTTAAAGAGTTTGCGCTTCTTCTAACCTCTGGTGTTTGTTCAAATGGGGTGTCTTTGTGACAGGAGTAGGAGCTCGTAAAAGAAAGAAAGAATAAAAAATCAGTGGTTATTTTTATGTAAAAAAATGAGGATTTGAAAGCGTCTTTGGCTAATGGCTTTGGAAAGCAATGTATCCACTTTATTTACATATACAAGTGAATATGCAAATACTAGTCCTTCGTGTCACAAACCTATCTGTAATTCCCAGTCAGTCATACTTAACAGCAAGTACTCTGAGCGAATACAGTTAAAACAATGTT
>NC_051408.1:6320512-6320628 GCF_015228065.2 Penaeus monodon | reverse complement strand
TTTCAGCCTTTTTGCCATAGCGTTTTGCAATTCACCTTTAAAAGCATTTTGGGCAAATCCAAATCTCCCGTCTTGCATTAAGTAACCAGAGCACCTTTAACTTCCGTTTAGCTTGG
>NC_051408.1:6319695-6319887 GCF_015228065.2 Penaeus monodon | reverse complement strand
TTTTTTTGTTCTACTTCCCTCATACCTACAACAGAAAGGGAGAATAGGAAGAAAGGGGAGAAAAGAAGAAAAGCATTGCAAGGAACTGCAACCACTACTGTGCACAAGCAAGCAACACGATGCTTGAGTTGCTTTTGAAGGCCAGTCAATTGCAATAATCGGCTTGCACTCTTGATGGCTCTTGAGGGAAGC
>NC_051408.1:6319469-6319555 GCF_015228065.2 Penaeus monodon | reverse complement strand
ATAAGTCATTGTCTTCCTGGAAAACGTCGCGGTTGTTTCCCAATATGGCAATAGTAAGTCATTTATATATCCCTAAAAAAATGAAC
>NC_051408.1:6319138-6319436 GCF_015228065.2 Penaeus monodon | reverse complement strand
TAAAACTCTCCCTCGGTCTATAAATGTCGGAGTTTCGAAGCTTCGGATCGACGGTTTCGAAACAGACTCGAAACCCGCTCGTTCTCTTCCCCGTCTCGCTGTCGTGGCGAGAGTAACAGAGGCGCCGAAAACTTATAAAAAACGGATGCTTTTTTGTTTCTTACGGATCAGTCGTGTCTACGTGAGATGACAGGGGATTAAGCAAGCAGCTCTTAATGCAGCAGCGTTGGCAGGGATGTATTTGCTGTTGTGTTTACGATGTGTGTGATAAAGCATCGAGATAGAGTTTTCGATGTGG
>NC_051408.1:6318135-6318445 GCF_015228065.2 Penaeus monodon | reverse complement strand
AAACAAACAAAATATAACAAAATCAAGCATTTCACCGGTACACTTTCCACGGGAAAGCTGAGAGGTCAGCTGAGGTCAAACGAAGGCACTTGATTCCCCGCGCAGGTCACGAGATCAAGTCGCAACAGGGATTATGTCATGGCTGGCTTGTATAAGCTGTTTAAATCCCTTTCCAGGTGTTTTGGGGGCCGGATTTCAGGAGGCGATTTTGGGGCCTCTGTCTGTTGTCTTTGGAATTAAGTATGTGAACTAGAGAGAGATGAGAGGGAATTTAGAATAACAGATGAAAGTATATTCACACACACACGGT
>NC_051408.1:6317291-6317746 GCF_015228065.2 Penaeus monodon | reverse complement strand
CTTATAGTCTCATTAGAGTACGCAAATGTTCCTAAACCGAGGACACGATCCGATAAGGAAACCCCGCTGGCTCAGGTCAATCAAGGTCACATTAACTCACAGATCACATTTCCATCCCCTTTGCCTCCCCTCTTTCCCCTCCTCTTATCCATATCCCTTGTCTCTCCTCCTCTCCCCTTTCTCCTCATTCCTTTCCTCCCCTCTTTTTCCTCATCCCTCCTTCCCTCTTTCTCCCCATTCCTCCCTCCCCTCTTTCTCCTCATCCCTCCCTTCCCTCTTTCTCCTCATCCCTCCCTCTCTTCTCTCTTGACCCCCCTTCCCCTCTTCAGCCTCCCCTCTTACCCCTTCCTCTTTCAGTCTTTCCCCTCTCCCTCTTTCCCCTTTCTCTCCCTCTTTCGCGTTTCTCTCCCTCGCCGAAACCCCTCCTCCCCTCCGATCCCCAACCCCTCCACGTT
>NC_051408.1:6317045-6317235 GCF_015228065.2 Penaeus monodon | reverse complement strand
GACCTGCGTGTTGATTCGAGGAATGAAAACATCCGGGGAATTCGTATGTTCATGTTGGCGATTGCAGCTTGCTTTAATTGGGCTCCGAGTGGGGTCATTGTTGCCTCGTCGATTCCTGTTTTGGGGTATGTGAGGGGAAGAGGGGGAGGGGGCGGGTGGGTGTATAGGGGGTGAGGGGAGGTGGGGATAT
>NC_051408.1:6315945-6316144 GCF_015228065.2 Penaeus monodon | reverse complement strand
GCATATGTTCAAACAAGCAAACTGCACACACATGTACAGCAGTTAGACCGAACATTTGAACATATGAACATTTACTTACGGAAAGGATTTTGTGGCCAAAAAGTTCAAAAAGCGTGAGCGGTCAAACGGTCATATCCATCATAAAAAAAGAGAGAGAAAAAAAAACAGAGTGATGGTAAGTGCATCACTTTTGAATGTT
>NC_051408.1:6314350-6314470 GCF_015228065.2 Penaeus monodon | reverse complement strand
CAGCGGCGGCGGCTCCGATGCATTGCGTGCGAGATGGCGAGCCGGGAGGAGATTCCGACTGATGCTGAGTGATGCTGCAGATGTGAGATGGTCACGATTTGGTTGCTTCAGAGAAAAGGC
>NC_051408.1:6313770-6313882 GCF_015228065.2 Penaeus monodon | reverse complement strand
TCTCCCAACCTTTTCCCAAGCGACTTCCATTGCTTATATATTTTCCTTAAGATATTATACACATTAATTATTTCCAGCTCGTAATTACCTTCTTTGAAAGATCAGTAAGAAG
>NC_051408.1:6313535-6313703 GCF_015228065.2 Penaeus monodon | reverse complement strand
CTAACTTACATTTCGAGTAATCTACGTTGCCATTTGATTAACTAACAGACCTTGCCGTTATCTTATTCTGCCCTCACACCTATGGCACAATCTTACTCTGTCACTGTCATTTGATAACGTGAATTCCTTTGGTTATCAGAAATTGAGCAACGCGTTATGGCTTGCCGA
>NC_051408.1:6312880-6313033 GCF_015228065.2 Penaeus monodon | reverse complement strand
AAAATAAACGCATGAAATATTCCCCCGGCCCCCTCGCGGCCACGACACGCAGCGGCTTGGCTCTGTTATTCAAACAAATACGTGTCATTATGTATTTACTCCTCCACAGAGGCGCTGGGGGAATGCAGGCTCCCGGTTGCACGCGCGCGCACG
>NC_051408.1:6311698-6311908 GCF_015228065.2 Penaeus monodon | reverse complement strand
GGCAAGCAGGTCGAGGCGAAGCGAGGCAGGTCACGAGAACACGGGCACTCGAAGCCACCGCCGCTACCGTCGTGGGCCAGGGAGGCTTCCACGGGGCTTCTGTTGGGCTTCCCCGTGGCTTCCGTCGGGGCTTGGAAACCACTACCGCGCCCTGATGTCCTCCTCACGACCCTTCCTCGCACGCAGGAGATTCTCATGCCCAAGGGGCGG
>NC_051408.1:6310983-6311406 GCF_015228065.2 Penaeus monodon | reverse complement strand
ATGGATAATTAGAAAAAAGAGAAACAGGGGGGTGGGGGTATGGTCGAGGAGGAGGTAAATATGTGTTTATAGATAGATAAATAGACTGATTAATGAGGGGAATGAAGCAGACAAAAGGAGAGGCCGTAAAACGAAGGAGAGAAATAGAAGAAGAAGAAGAAGAGGTGGAAAGGTAAAAGAGAAAGAGAGAATAAAAAAAAATGAGGGAGAAAGGAGGAGAAAGAAGGAAGAGGAAAAAGGAGAAGAAATTATGGAGGGAGGGGTATGTACGAGGGGAGGAGAGTGAAGAAAAAAGAAAAGGGGAGAAAAGGAATAGAAGAAAGACGGGGGGATGAAGGAGAAAATGAATAAAAAAGGAGGAGAAAGAATGAAGAATAAAAGATGGAGGAGATAAGAAGACTCAAGAGAGCGGAGGGATTGGTA
>NC_051408.1:6310545-6310684 GCF_015228065.2 Penaeus monodon | reverse complement strand
TAAGGGGGGGAGGGGGGTTAGGTGCCTGACTGCTACCGGCCAGCTTCGTGTCTAAGAAGAATCACGTTTTTCATGTTTTTTCTTCCCGCTCTGAAGACATAACGAGTAATCTTCTCAATCAAGGCTGGAGATACGAATC
>NC_051408.1:6310001-6310077 GCF_015228065.2 Penaeus monodon | reverse complement strand
GGTTTAAAAAATAATTTGTTTTTTGTTTTTTTCCAGTTTTTTTTTTAAATTTTTTTTATGAATGCAAAAGGGGGGG
>NC_051408.1:6309661-6309914 GCF_015228065.2 Penaeus monodon | reverse complement strand
GCAAAAAAAATTTTCATAAATTTAAATGTTTTCAAAAAAGCCCTTTTTAAAAGGAATTAATTTTTTTGATATAATAAAAAAAATAAAATTAAAAAAAATTTTTTAAAATCCCCAAATTCGAAAATATTTTTTGTGGTTTTGGTTGGGGGGGTTTTGTTTTTTATGCATCGGAACCCCCAAAAAAACCAACCCCCCCAAAAAACCCCAACCACCACAAAACAAAAAAAAAAACCCCCAAAAAACCCCCCAAAAA
>NC_051408.1:6308747-6309506 GCF_015228065.2 Penaeus monodon | reverse complement strand
TATAATGTATATATTTTAATAATAAAAAAATATATAAAAAATTTTTATATTAAAAAAAATTTAAAAAAAATTTAATATAATATAATATATATATATATATATATATAAAAATATTATATTTAAAAATATTAAAATAATAATATATTATATATTTTTTTAAAAATAATAAAATATTATATTAAAAATAATATATATATAATAATTTATTATTATTTATATATATATAAAATATATATTATTTTTATATATATAAAAATATATATAAATATATAAAATTAAAAAATTTTAAAAATAAAATATATAATATATATATAAAAAAATTTTTTAAAAATTATATATAAAAATTTTGGTTTTTTTTTAATTTTTTTTTTGTTTGTTGTTGGGGGTTTTTTTTAAAATTTTTTTTAAAATATAAAAATTATTATATAATAAAAAATAATATAATATTAATTTTATAAAAAATATATTATAAAATTATAATATATAATTCTTTTATTTTTTTTTTTTTTATTATATATATAAATTTTTTTTTTTTTAATATATTTTTATATTATATAATAAAATTTTTTATTTTTTAATTTAATTATATATATATATATATATATATAATAAATTATATTAAAAATTAATATTATATATATTTATAATTTTAATAATATATAATATTTTAAATTATTTTTTTTTTTGGGGGGGGGGTTTTTTTTGGGTTTTTGGGGGTTTTGGGGGGTTTGTTTTGGGGGGGTTTTAAAAAAAAAAAAA
>NC_051408.1:6308483-6308715 GCF_015228065.2 Penaeus monodon | reverse complement strand
CCCAAAAAAATTTTTATTTTTTAATAAAATTTAATTTTTTTTTAAAAATTTAAAAAAAAAGAAATTAGTTCCCCGGGCCCTCCCAAAAAACCCAAAAAACCCCCTTCCTTTTTTTGGGGGCCCCCTTTTTTCCCCCCCTTTTTGCCCCCCCCCCTCCCTTTCCCTTCTTTTTTTTTCTTCCCCCCCTCCCCCTTTCCCACCCCCCCTTTTTTTCCCCCCCCCTCTTCCCCCC
>NC_051408.1:6308139-6308343 GCF_015228065.2 Penaeus monodon | reverse complement strand
CCCTAATTATTTATCTATCTATCTATTGAAATTGTAAAAAAGGGGAAAGGGGGAAAAAAGGGGTGCTCGTGTGTATATTATTTAGCATTTAAGTTTTGCAGGTGAATGCCCGACAGAAAAAACAGAAGATAGATAGGGCGGGCAGACAGAAGGGAATAGAAAAAAGAAATTTAAAAAAACAGGCAGGCAGGCAGGTGGGTTGGC
>NC_051408.1:6307783-6307897 GCF_015228065.2 Penaeus monodon | reverse complement strand
TAAGGAAGACGAGGCAGACAAACATGACAGACGCCAGGCCACGAAAGACCCCCAGTAAATATGAATGAATACTCAAAAACGCAGTAAAATATTTTCCTTCATTTGCAACCAAGA
>NC_051408.1:6306960-6307088 GCF_015228065.2 Penaeus monodon | reverse complement strand
CATGGTATTTTTTCAACTGTTCATAGTATCATCTTTCACTTGCTACGCGTAACTTGGGAACAACCTTTCACAGAGTATAATATTTTTTTTGCAAGTGATAGTTGCAGACGAAGTGAAAGTAATGTTGA
>NC_051408.1:6306160-6306306 GCF_015228065.2 Penaeus monodon | reverse complement strand
TCGCTTTCAACGTCATTTGTCGGTTATTGAAATGTTTGCCAGGAAGTGCATCGAGTCAGGCAAAAACGCATGACTGTTCTTTGTCATTAGCTGTCATGGACATAAACGCGCATTGATACACACGCGCACGCACGCTCGTACACAGA
>NC_051408.1:6305562-6305796 GCF_015228065.2 Penaeus monodon | reverse complement strand
CACAATGTCAACAAACGATCAAAAAAAATAAATAAAAAACAAGACGAAAAGCAAGATTATTGGCTGTTGATTCTCGGTTGCAACTTGAAGCGGTTTCCTCTCCTTCCAAGACAGCTTGCTATGACTTGACTTTCTCGTCTTGCAAGTCAGTTTTCACACGGACCCTGCTCCTCTTAAGGCAAGGATATCAGAACGGCGTAATTAAGAAACGTAAAAGTTCCTAACCATGAGCCG
>NC_051408.1:6305258-6305420 GCF_015228065.2 Penaeus monodon | reverse complement strand
GAAAGGTATGGAAAAATCATTAATTTTTGGATATGTTTTTTTTTTTCACATACATAAAAAGAAACGTACATACACGAAGAAAAAAAAAAGTGGAAAAGAAAATACGAATAAATTAGCACACCCCACGCGGCGGGAAAAGTTTCCAATATGGCGGCCGCTGGG
>NC_051408.1:6304838-6305215 GCF_015228065.2 Penaeus monodon | reverse complement strand
CCTGCCTCTGTTCTCACGTGTTACATACTCAGCTGGATCAGGTTCCCTCGAAACGTGTTATGATATCAAAGGCGAACTCAGTATCCCTGGGATGTGAAATATATTCAACTGGATCTGGTCCCTCTGAAATGTATAGTATGTTCGTATCCCTACGGAGTGAAATATTTTCAAGTGAACTCGGTATCCCTGAGGATTAAATATACCCAAATGGACTCGGTATCCCTGAAGTGTAAAATAAATTCAGGTGGATCTGGTTCCCCTGAAATTTAAGACTCAGGCTGCATGTTAAAAGAAATTGTTGGGTCGCGAATCAGGTCCTAACATAGCCTTACTATGCTAAGGAACATTTATGCTAAAGACGTTTGTTCATAGTGAGC
>NC_051408.1:6304015-6304226 GCF_015228065.2 Penaeus monodon | reverse complement strand
TCGTCCACTCCTTGTCATATGACAAACCAGATCTTGACGCATCGCCCCGCGTTCTACATTCAATCGGACTCTCTTCCCGTGTTCCATATTCAGGCGGACCGAGATCCCCGGCGCCCATGCTGAGTGTCCGGGCGCGCCTGCGACCCGACCCTACAAGGCAAGGATCCGCTCGAAATCGAGAACCTTCGAAACATAGCCTTTCTAATGGGGA
>NC_051408.1:6301046-6301399 GCF_015228065.2 Penaeus monodon | reverse complement strand
TACTAAAATACAACGACAGGCGAGTGCGTACGTACACATATATCGATAAGAACAAGCACACGTATCGATACACAGGTACATAGAAACCCCCAAATACACACGTGCACATCCCAGCTAGTAATACACAGACCTGTATATATTAAGCGTAATGTACAGTGACCACGAGCATGCAACCGACCGATGCTGTTCGCTCTTACGTAACCAGGAGACGGCAAATGGGATCTTGAAGTGTACCTTATCATTTGTAACCTACATAACTGTGTGCTCTTAACCTGCCGGGCCGTTTCTTCTAACTTTAAGACTATACTGATGCAGGTACGAAAAAAAAATGTGTGTCTGTCCGGATTTTTTTT
>NC_051408.1:6300536-6300706 GCF_015228065.2 Penaeus monodon | reverse complement strand
CCCTCACCTCCTCCTCCTATCCTTCACCCCTTCCCCTCACCCTCTCCCCTCCCCCCTCCACCCTCCCCTCCTCTCCCCCCACTCACCCCTCCCCGCCTACGCTCCCTCCTCCTCACCAAAGACCCCTCGAGTAACGTTACCTCCACCTCTAAGTTATCCTCCAATGCCCC
>NC_051408.1:6299098-6299655 GCF_015228065.2 Penaeus monodon | reverse complement strand
CACACCAAAGTGAAAAATCTAATGGCAAAGTGCAAAAAATATATATCATGAGACAATGAGACAATAAATACAATGTGAACGCTTAACACAAGATTGCAAAGGTGTTTCGATCTCTAATTCAAGTTGAATTATTTTCAGTTCTCGTTGCTCTTTTGTTATATTTTTATTCATTTTACTGTCTATCATTCGCTCTTATTATTTATCTTTCTCTATTTTATCTATTATCGTCATTTTCTCTATTTTATTTTTTTTTTCTTTCATAACTTTTCTTTTCGTCTTTTTCTTTATGTTCATTTCTCTTCTTTATTTTCGTTATTTTCATTAATTCTTCTTCTCTTTATCATCGTCTTGCCTTTTGCTTTATCTTTCCTTACTCTACTTTCTTATCTTCTTCTCTGCTTTATCCATTCTTTGCTAATCATCTATTTTCTCTCTCTCTCTTTTTTTTTTTTTTTGCAATATATCTATACTTTTTTCCTGCTTTTCTCGTTTTCTCTATTTTCTTTTCTCCTTTCAATTTCTTTCGTTAGTCTTTCTTCTTTCATTTACTTTTTCTA
>NC_051408.1:6297052-6297333 GCF_015228065.2 Penaeus monodon | reverse complement strand
AACACACGAACGATCAAATGCAATTTTATGCAAGAGAGTCGGGGTATGAATAAACTTGCACGAAAACACAATTGTTGCATGCCACGTAGGAGGATAAGAAGCAGGATAAAGTCATGGCATTAAGTCAAGTCCTGTTCTGACGTCATCACTAACTTCTTGGTATGACGTCACAGTTGTTTCTTGACTTTTCCATATATGACGTCATAGTGTGGATGACCTCTTTCAGTAATCGGGTGAACAAAGAGATTGATCGATGAATGAGTAGGTACGTTAATGAATAT
>NC_051408.1:6296541-6296618 GCF_015228065.2 Penaeus monodon | reverse complement strand
TTCGCCTTTTTTCACAGTGTTTGTTTAAATTGATCGACAGGTTTACCTCATGTTCCTCTTTGTGATTATTTCCAATC
>NC_051408.1:6295777-6296493 GCF_015228065.2 Penaeus monodon | reverse complement strand
TCATTTCCCTTTATCATCCTTTATCATCTATTGGCGTCTCTCCTTTTTCTCGTCTCTTGATTTTCTTTTAATGTCTTGCACACCACTGTTCGACCCCCTCCCCCCTCCCCCCCTCTTCTTGCTTCCTCTCCATCTCCTCTTTCGCCTTTTTTTTCTTCTTGTTTTCTTCTTCTTCTTTTTCTTTTCTTCTTTCTTCTTTCCTCTTCTACCGCCTCCTTTTTTTCCCAATCTTCCTCTTCCTCCTCTTCTTTACCCCTTTTCTTCCCCCTTCTTCCCTTCTCCCCCCTCCTCTCTCCTTTTTCCATTTCTCTCCCTCCCTTCCCCCCTTCCCCCTCCCTTTCCCCTTTCCTTCCCTCCTTCCTCCCTCCTTTTTCCCCTTCTCTCTTTCCCTTCCCCCTCCCCTTTCCTCCTCCCTCCCTCCCTCCCCCCCCTCCCCCTCCTTCCCTCCCTCCCCTTCCCTTTCCCCCCCCTTTCCCCTTCTCCCCCCTCCTTCCCCCCCTTTTTCCCTCCTTCCCTCCCTCCCTTTCCCCACCCCATCCCCCCACCCCCCCCCCCCCCCTTCCCCCCCCCCCCCCCATCTCCCCCTTTGGGGGCACCTTTCTTTCCCCTGTCCCTCCTCCCCATTTCCCCGTCTCCCTTTCCTCTCTTTCTTTTCTCCTTCTCTCCCATCTCTTCCCCCCCCGTCTTTGGTCTTCCAAAATTTTTCCCCTCTAATC
>NC_051408.1:6295611-6295709 GCF_015228065.2 Penaeus monodon | reverse complement strand
ACCCTTCCCCCCCTAAATGGGTCCCCCTCGCCCCCCTCCGTTCCTCCCCCCTTTTTTTAAAATCCTCTCCCCCATCCCCCTTTTCTCCTCTTCATTTA
>NC_051408.1:6289793-6290074 GCF_015228065.2 Penaeus monodon | reverse complement strand
CCCCGGATGGGGACAGCCCCAAGAAACCCCAAACGAAAACAGGAAGAAAAGAAAGACCAAAAAAAAACAAAAAACGGGGGAAAAAACAAAAAAGAAAGAAGAAAAAAACAAACGGGGGAAAAAAAGAAAAAGACCTTTTTTCCGCCCTTGGCCCCCCTTTCCCCCTTTTTCCTTTCTTGGGGTTGTTCCTCGCCCCCCTTTTCCTTTTTTCCCCTTTTCCTTTTTTTCCCCCTTTTCCCTTTCCCCTTTTTTTTCTCCTTTCCCCCTTTTTCCCCTTTCCC
>NC_051408.1:6289248-6289605 GCF_015228065.2 Penaeus monodon | reverse complement strand
CCCCTTCCTTTTTTCCCTTTTGGGCCGGTTTTTTAAAAAAACCCTTCCCCCCTCCCTTTTCCCCCCCTTTTCCTTTTTCTTTTCCCTTTTTCCCTCTTTTTTCCTTTTTCACATTTTTCCCCCCCCTTTCCCTTTTCCCTTCCCCCCCCCTTTCCCTTTTCCCCTTTTTTTCCAAATCTTCCCCTCCACCTTTTTCCCCCTTCCCTTCCCTTTTTTCCTTTTCCCCCCCCCTTTTTTCCTTTTTTCCCTCCCCCTTTAAACCCTCCCCCTTTTTTCCCCCCTTTCCCCTTTTTTTTCCCCTTTCCCCCTTTCCCCCTCTTTTTCTCTCTTTTTAAATTTTGCCTTCCGCCCTCCTCC
>NC_051408.1:6287578-6288281 GCF_015228065.2 Penaeus monodon | reverse complement strand
CCCCCGATCCCGATTAAAAGTGTAAAAAACCCCCCCAAACCCCCCCCATTCCCCGAAAACCCCCCGGGATAACGTGTCAAAAATTTCCCCCCTAAAAAAAAAAAAAAAGGGAAAAGGAAACCGTTTGGGAAATAATGGGAAATAAAAAAGGAAAATTTTGAATGAAAATAGATATGAAAATAGATATTCAGAAAGGGAGGGAATTACAAGATCTTGAAAATTTTTGAATAATAAAAGAATAAAAAGGAAAAAATGAAATAATGATAAGAAAAATGATAAGTGAATAATGAAAATTTAAATTGATAATTTGAATAAAAAACATCATAATTGAAAACTGAAAAAGATAATAATTTGCGGGAACTGAAAAATGATAAAAATAATTGAAAAACCTTAAAAAATAAAAGGAAATAACTAAAAACCCAAAAAAACCTTATGTCTTTAAAATCCCCTTTTTTTTTTCCCCCCCTTTTTTTAAATTTGTCTTTTTGGGGGGTAATTTATGGGGGTTTGGTATTATTAATTTTTTGGGCGGTGCTGATGATCAATGAAATCCCGGGGCCCGGGCATGAGGTGCGCAAAAAAAAATAAACTCAGGGGCCAGGAACCTGTCGGGGGTCCCCCTTTTTTCTTTTTCCCTCCCTCTTTTTGCGGGTTTTCCCTCTTTGTGTGTGTGAAATATTTTTACTATATCCCCAAAAATTTT
>NC_051408.1:6287218-6287365 GCF_015228065.2 Penaeus monodon | reverse complement strand
AATTCCCAAAAATTTTTTTAAAAATACCCCAAAACACCAAAACCAAAAACCAACAAAAATCCCCCCAACAACACAAAAAAACAAAAAAAACACAAAAAACCAAAACCCCTACACACTTTACACACAAAACCATAATTTTACTATTAT
>NC_051408.1:6287119-6287186 GCF_015228065.2 Penaeus monodon | reverse complement strand
TTTTATATATTTTTTTAAAAAAAACAACATAAAAGACCAAAAACCAACACACAAAAATCCCCCACGG
>NC_051408.1:6286750-6287022 GCF_015228065.2 Penaeus monodon | reverse complement strand
AAATGATTCAAAAAAAAACCAAAGGGAACCCAAAGGGAAAGGCCCAAAAACCTCCCAAAAAAAAAGTATAAAAATTTCCCTTTTGAGAAAAAAAAATTTCTTGCTTTAAAATTTTTTCCTTTTTTTTAGAAAATGCCCAAAATTATGGGGAAAAACACCCCTTTGGGGGGTATTCGAAAATTGAAGGTTTTTTAAAATTTCCCCCCCATTTAAATCTTTTCCCCTTTTAATTCGTAATATAATTTTTAAAATTTGAAAAAAACTAAACAGGG
>NC_051408.1:6286305-6286727 GCF_015228065.2 Penaeus monodon | reverse complement strand
GGGCTGAAACTGGGTCGGGAACAAAAAGGTCTAAATTTTATAAACTTTAAAAAATTAAATTTATTAAGGTTGGGTTTGAAATTTGCAAGGGGTTCATTTTGACTAAAAATTTATTGCGGGGGTGAAAACTTTCAAAAAACCGAGGGGGTTGTGATATATCCCTTGGGGTATTTTGTATTTTTATAATAAAATATATTATCTATATATTTTAAATTAAAACTATCTATCCCTATTCTATTATAAAAATTTTCATATTTAATATTTTTTATATTTTTCCCCACATATATTTAATTATTTAAGATAATAATTATTATTTTTTTATAAACCCTTTTAAACCCATTATTTTTAAATAATTTTATTGTAGTGGGGGTTATAAATTATTTATCAGTAGAAAAATTTAGTATTCATTAAAATTTCATTAG